>NC_091061.1:170737110-171037110 GCF_000393655.2 Nicotiana sylvestris | reverse complement strand
GAACCAATATTTTGTGGGAGGAGCTAATCAAAAGAACTTATCTGGAGGACATGACTGGTCCCCGTGATCATGGCGTGCACCATAGATTCCCGACCCAGTCTATTTGTATCAATCGATTTGTCCGATGGTCTGACTTGCTGGGGATGATAAATGGATGTTCATCTTGTTGCGAATGTGGTAGCTTTTGCTGCTCTATCTTGTCGCCTCATAGTGCCCTTCGAGGGGTTTTCACTAATGAGACTCTCTCTTTTCTCTCATCTCCCGGCGCCTTATGGTGCCTGTGAAGGTTTTCACCAATAAGACTCTCTCATTTTATATCTCTCATCTTACGTCGCCTTTCGGTGCCTGTGAAGGTTTTCACCGATAAGACTCTCTCATTTTATTTTTCATCGAGGACTCGGGGTGTTGTTGATACGACCCTCTCTTCTGGAGATTCCTTTGACCATCAACTCATTCCTAGTCTTATGATCCTCTTCTTTGCTGGGGATCGGTGTATTATTCTCGGCTTTATTTGCCTGACTTGGCATCTCTTGGATATTGATCGGAAGGTCTTTTGGACGTCGATGTTGGTTTTGGTGTGGGGCTAAAGAAAGGCTATCAAAAATGAAAATAATTTGATGGGTGATCTGCTACAACTTTTGGAATCAAACATTTGTTGGAGCTTAAAACATAACAACCTCTGCCCCAGTTTTCTTGCTTGGGGAATTTTATTATATTTTTTTTTATACTTATGTTTAGCTACGTGCGTAACGCACACTGTGCCTATTATGCACACTATGACCGAGCCGTGATGCGCCTACGTATCCTCTTCGAGGAATCAGGTCAAACGTAGTTCCCACGGTTTTGTATTTCTTATGATTTTATCTTTCTCCTTCTTTTCATTTTCCTTTAAAGATTTTTCTTTTTCTTTTCCTTTTTTTTTCTTTTCCTTTTTTTTCTCATGTCTTTTCCATTATTGATTCCAAAAGAGGGGTATGAAAGAATAACTTAAGGCTCAAAAGGGGAAGCAAGGGTTAAAAGTGTTTGGATAGAAGAAAGAATTGCCTCCGTCATCTCATTATCCAATAAATGCCAAATACAAACAAACGAACCAATAATTGCCATAATTAAAGAAATTACGCATAATATCTCTTGACTGCATCAGAATTGATAGCCATGTCGACACATCTTCCCTCGATATCTGTCAAACACAAAGCGCCATTGGACAACACTCTGGTTACAATATAAAGCCCTTGCCAATTTGGGGCGAATTTGCCTTTTGCCTCGACCTGATGTGGGAGTATCTTCTTCAATACCTGCTGCCCTACTTCAAACTTCCTGGGGCGCACCTTCTTATTATATGTTCTCGCCATTCTCTTCTGGTATAGCTGACCATGGCACACTGCTGCCAATCTTTTCTCATCTATCAAGCTCAACTGTTCCAATCGAGCTTTGACCCATTCCTCATCATCAATCCCGGCTTCAGTGACAATCCGAAGGGACAAAATTTCGACCTCCGCTGGTATTACGGCCTCGGTTCCGTACACTAACAAATAAGGAGTTGTACCTATGGAGGTCCGGACGGTAGTGCGGTAACCTAACAAAGCAAAGGGTAATCTCTCGTGCCATTGTCTGGACCCCTTCCACCATCTTTCGCAGTATCTTCTTGATGTTCTTATTGGCTGCTTCGACCGCTCCATTCGCCTTGGGACGATATGGGGTGGAATTGCGGTGTGTAATCTTGAATTGTTGGCATACCTCTCTCATCAGGCTGCTGTTAAGATTCGCACCGTTATCCGTGATGATTACTTTTGGGATCCCAAATCTGCAGATGATATGGGAGTGCACAAAATCCACCACTGCCTTTTTAGTTACCGACTTGAAGGTTTTAGCCTCAACCCATTTGGTGAAGTAATCAATGGTCACTAGAATGAACCTATGACCGTTGGATGCTGCCGGCTCGATAGGTCCAATGACATCCATGCCCCATGCCACAAACGGCCAGGGTGCTGACATCGTATGTAACTCTGTTGGCGGAGAATGAATCAGATCTCCATGTATCTGGCACTGATGGCATTTCCTCACGAAAGTGATACAGTCGCGTTCCATGGTGAGCCAATAACACCCTGTTCGAAGGATCTTCCTTGCCAATACATATCCGCTCATGTGTGGCCCACAAACTCTGGCATGTACCTCTGCTATAACCGTTGTGGCTTGACCGGCGTCTATGCATCTCAACAATCCCAAATCCGGGGTTCTTTTGTACAATACTCCTCCGCTGAGGAAGAAACCATTCGACAAACGCCGAAGGGCTCTTTTTTGGTCTCCAGAGGCATGTTCTGGATATATCCCCATTCTGAGGTATTCCTTGATATCATGAAACCAGGGTTCGCCATCTGCTTCTTCTTCTATGGCATTGCAGTAAGCGTGCTGATCACGGACCTGGATGTGCAGAGGATCAACATACATTTTGTCAGGGTGGTGCAGCATTGATGCTAAGGTGGCCAAGGCATCCGCAACCTCATTGTGAACTCTCGGGATATGTTTGAACTTCACCGATCGAAATCGCTTGCTCAGATCATGCAAGCATTGTCGGTATGGTATGAGCTTTAGATCTCGCGTTTCCCATTCACCCTGAATTTGATGTACCAAGAGGTCCGAGTCTCCCAAGACCAAGACGTCTTGGACATCCATGTCCGCAGCTAAGCGCAGACCCAGAATGCAAGCTTCATACTCGGCCATATTATTGGTGCAATAGAAGCGTAGTTGAGCCGTAACAGGATAATGGCGTCCTGTTTCAGAAATGAGTACTTGCTCCTATTCCAACCCCTTTTGCGTTTGCAGCTCCATCGAAGAAAAGCTTCCAACCCGGTTCCTCAGTTAATTCCATCTCATTTGTATGCATTACCTCCTCGTCGGGAAAGTACGTTCTTAAGGGCTCGTACTTTTCATCAACGGGATTCTCTGCCAAATGATCGGCCAGCGCCTGGGCTTTCATGGCTGTCCTCGTCACATAGACGATATCAAACTCTGTGAGCAAAATTTGCCTTTTTGCTAACCTTCCCGTGGGCATAGGTTTCTGAAAGATATACTTCAATGGGTCCAAACGGGATATGAGATAAGTAGTATATGAAGATAGGTAGTGCTTCAACTTCTGAGCTACCCAAGTTAGGGCGCAACATGTTTTCTCGAGTTGAGTGTACTTGACCTCATGTACTGTGAATTTCTTGCTAAGATAGTAGATGGCCTGCTCCTTCCTTCCTGTGTCGTCATGTTGCCCCAGCACACAACCAAATGAATTTTCCAGGACCGTCAGATAAAGAATTAAGGGCTTCCCTGGCTTAGGCGGGACCAATACGGGTGGATTAGACAAATACCCCTTGATTTGGTCGAAAGCCTCCTGACACTCTGCCGTCCAACCTACCGCAGCATCCTTTCTCAGTAGCCGAAATATGGGCTCACAAGTTGCTGTGAGTTGAGCGATGAACCTGCTGATGTAATTGAGTCTACCCAGCAAACTCATTACCTCTGTTTTGTTCCTCGGCGGTGGCAAATCTCGGATGGATTCAATTTTGGATGGGTCTAACTCAATCCCTCGTCGACTGACGATGAACCCTAGCAACTTTCCTGATGGAACCCCGAACGCGCATTTCGCCGGGTTGAGCTTGATATCATACCTTCGGAGTGTTTGGAAAAATCTCCTTAGGTCTGCTACATGGTTCTCCTGACGCCAAGACTTTATGATCACATCATCGACGTACACCTCGATTTCTTTGTGTATCATGTCATGAAACATAGCGGTCATTGCTCTCATGTACGTTGCCCCGGCGTTCTTCAATCCGAACGGCATTACCCGATAGCAGTAAGTTCCCCATGGCGTAATAAATGCTGTCTTTTCCGCATCCTCCTCGTCCATTAGGATCTGATGATAACCCGTATAGCAATCTACAAAGGATCCGATCTCGCGCCCAGCACAATTATCGATCAAGATATGGATGTTGGGCAATGGAAAATTGTCCTTGGGACTTGCTTTGTTGAGGTTATGGTAGTCGACGCACACCCTGATTTTCCCATCCTTCTTTGGAACTGGTACCACATTGGCCAGCCACTCGGGATATCGAGTGACCCGAATGACCTTCGCCTGCAACTGCTTGATCACTTCTTCTTTGATCTTTACACTCATTTCTGTTTTAAACTTCCTTAGCTTTTGCTTGACCGGAGGGTATGCCGGGTCAGTGGGCAATTTGTGAACCACTAAATTGGTGCTTAATCCAGCATATCGTCATATGACCATGCAAAAATATCTTTGAATTCCATGAGGGTTTTGATCAACTCTTCCCTGACATTTGGTTCAATGTGGATGCTGATTTTGGTTTCTTGGACATTATCAGCGTCTCCTAGATTTATAGCCTCAGTGTCATTTAGGTTAGGCTTGGGTTTTTCTTCAAATTGGCATAGTTCTCGATTTATCTCTTCGAAGGCCTTATCTTTGTCATATTCAAATTCATCGTCGCAAACGACCTCTTGCATCACTGAGTCGGGTTCAGATTGATTTATTAGACTAGGTCGAAGATCCGCTGTGCATGCCATGTCATTAGAACCAGTAAAAAGAGAACTGTTCAGAAAAAAGAAAAAAAAAGAGAACAAAACAAAATTAAAATGAGACAAAAGAAGAGAACTTTATTAAACTTGCGGGATAAAAGGGTTCACACTTTTACAAAAACGAAAGTAAAATTTGGATTACACCCTGGAATAATCCGAACAAAACAAAATACACAAAACATAAATCAAAGCCTACTACCAAGACTCCCCTCGGACAGGAAGAGGAGTAACTGTCCAATTGTTGGTCTTGGCCTCAGGCCCCACCAACTGTATCTCTGTTCCACTGGAACCTTCTCCAGCTTCCACCATACTGACATCAGCGAATAGCCTCTCGAAACTCTGATTCAGGTCCCCATCCATACCAATCAACGGTCCTAGGATCTTCGAGACTGGCGATCCCTTGACACTTGCTTTGACAAAAGACCTTGAGAGACGTGGCACCGGCTTAGGCAGAAACCAGACCCTCTTCTTCATTTTTCGCGCTTGCTTCCTATCTGCTACGGTTGGTTTGAACCCCAATACGAAAGTATCCAGATTTTTAGGCAAGGTGACAGGTTGGACAATCCCCTGAAGCTCGACTCCTAGACCCTTTCCCGGCACAAATCCATTACTCAGCATTTCTGAGACCATCATGATTGTCGCGGCAGCTACCCTAGGGTGTGGGATGATCTCTCCTTCAGAGATTTTGTTGGCCGACCCTGTATCGAAAATCTGGTAGACCCAAGGACCTTTGTCATCATCGGTCTCTATGAAAGGTACAATGGCTCCGCCCATGGTGCACGCTGCGTCCTCGCCGTGTAACACGACCTCTTGTCTTTCCCACTCGAACTTCACCATCTGATGTAGGGTGGAGGGAACTGCTTTGGCTGCATGAATCCATGGTCATCCTAACAGCAGGTTATAAGACACTGTGGCATCTAACACCTGGAACTCCATGGTAAACAGGACTGGCCCGATGGTTAACTCAAGTACAACATCCCCCACAGTGGCTGTTCCGTTTCCGTTGAACCCTCGGACACAGATGCTATTCTTGCGGATTCTTCCGCGGTCCATCTTTAACTGGTCCAGAGTGGATAATGGGCAAATATTGGCACTTGAACCGTTATCCACCAATACTCGAGTTACCACCGAGTCTTCACATTTGACAGCTAGGTATAGAGCTTTATTATGCTCTGTACCTTCCACCAGCAGATCATCATCTGAGAATGTTACCCTGTTCACCTCGAAAATCTTGTTGGCAATGGTTTCCATGTGGTTTACAGAAATCTCGTTGGGTACATGAGCTTCGTTCAATATCTTCATCAAAGCCCGTCGATGCTCCTCAGAATGGGTTAGTAATGATAGTAGCGAGATCTGGTGTTTTTCTCAGCTGTTCGACCACGGAGTAGTCCTGCATTTTCATCTTCCTCAGGAACTCCTCAGCCTCTTCTTTGGACACAGGTTTCTTGGTTGCAACTGGGTTGGTTCTTCTTAGCTCCACCGGAGCAAAACATCGACCTGATCGAGTCAGCCCTTGCGCTTCACAACTGACTTCTTCCACCTGTTTTCCTTTGTACATCACCACCGCCTTTTCATATTTCCAAGGCACAGCCCTGCTGTCAATCATCGGCAGCTGGACCACAGGCTTTATGGTCACCCGTTCTCTACATACCCCTTTCAACACGACCGCCGGTGTGGGCGGGATCCCTGGTATTACCAACTTGCTTGGCTCGGGTTTGCTTGTTATGGCGGACGGGCTCTTTCCCAATATCACTACCGGCTTGACGCCTTCTCCCTGCGACTGTACACTCGTTCCTCCACTGGTTGAGACTTCTTTCGGGGCGGCTTGGATCATCATCACCGTTTGTGAGGGTTTTCTCAACTCTCCTCCCTCATACACCAACTCAATCATGTGAGTCTCGTGGTGCGCTGGCAGTGGGTTCTGGTTGATGTTAGGAACCTCCGGTGTCTGGACCTCGATCTTATTGGTGTCAATAAGATCCTGTATGGCATGCCTCAATTTCCAACACTTCTCGGTGTCATGCCCGAGCATCCCTGAGCAGTATTCACAACTTATTGATCGATCCAAATTCTGAGGTGGGGGATTTGGTTCTCGAGTCTGGACAGGACTAACCAAACCCAATTGCCTCAGCTTGTGGAACAAAGCGGTGTAGGTTTCTCCCAACTCCGTGAAAGTTCTCTGTTTCCGCAACCTGTCATTCCTAGCATCTGGATTTCCCCGAAAGCCTTCCCCTGGAGGGTTTCTATACGCCCTCGGTGGAGGATAGGTGTTTTGTGGTGGCGTATATATGTTCTGGGGAGCCGGCGCGCGCCATTGCGGGCGAACCGGAGGCTGAGTGTATGCTTGGGCCTAGTGTACGGAACAATGTAGTTCTCAATGTGGATAGAAATTTTGCGGTGGGTTGTATGGGTAGTTTGACCTGTGAGGTCTGGGTTGGTTGTAGTGTGGCCTGCCAGCCCTGGACCAACTGCCTGCCTCGATCGTGGCAACCTCTTCTTTCTTTCTTCTCAGCGCACCTCCCGTGCCGCTTTGAATAGCCTGGGTTGTGGCCTTAAATGCCGAATAGTTCAAGATTTTGTCAGACCTCAGACCCTCTTCTATCATGACCCCTATCTTGACCACCTCGTTGAAGGATTTTCCAACCGTTGTCACCAAGTGACCAAAGTAGGTTGGATCCAATGTTTGCAAGAAATAGTCCACCATCTCTCCCTCTCTCATGGGAGGATCGACTCTAGCTGCTTGCTCTCTCCAGCGGAATCCGAACTCGCGAAAACTTTCCCCGGGTTTCTTCCCAGTTCTTAATAATGTGAGACGGTCAGGGACTATCTCGAGATTGTACTGGAAATGACCTGCAAAAGCCTGCGCCAGATCATCCCATGTATACCACCTACTGGAATCCTGCCTGGTATACCATTCTAGTGCAGACCCGCTCAGACTTTGGCCGAAATAAGCTATTAGCAGCTCATCCTTGCCGCCTACCCCTCTCATTTTGCTACAGAATCCCCGCAAATGTGCCATGGGATCACCGTGCCCTTCATATAAATCAAACTTAGACATCTTGAACCCAGCCGGGAGTTGGACGTCTGGGAAAGGGCACAGATCTTTGTATGTTACGCTGACCTAGTTGCCCAAACCGTGCAGGTTCCTGAAGGACTGCTCCAGGCTTTTGAACTTTCTCAATACTTCATCCTGTTCAGGGGCCTTAGCCGGCTTTTCAATCTCTGCCGGCACTTCCAAGTGTGGATTGTAAGCCTGTGGCTCGGGAGCATGAAACGTAGGCTCGGGGGGATAGTATTGTGTATCGTGAGCCTGAAACAATGGCTCACTAGTCGTTCTTTGCAAGGGGGCTGATGTGGGTCACACAAAAGTGAGAATACTGGGTGTTGGGAGAGGTTGATGGGGTGGTGGAGCTTGGGAATCATGGGGGATTCTTTCTTGATGATAACGGGGATTTGGGAGGCTTGTGGAAGGGCCGGAGTGAGGGTATTCCGGCGTGTGTCCCAGTGTTTCAGGGCTCTTTTGTGTTTTGGCTATGGCTAGCTGCATTGCATTCATCTCTAGTCCCATCCTTTCAATCTTTTTCATCGCTTCTTTTAACAACTGGCTCATCGGCCTCTCTTCCTCATTACTATTCTCTGAAGTAGTCATGCTTGTTGCTATCGGTCCTTTGGATCTGGTTTGATAGGAGTGTGTTTCCAGAATTCTTTAACAACTAACTTGTCTGGGATCAGACAACAACAAACTTTGTTAGCGTTAGAGTTTAACAGATTTGATCATAACACATAGAGGATGCAATGCTCCTAGGCAGTTAACCGTTTCTACATGCTTTGCTTCGGACAACATGCGTCATCCCGGTTTGCTCATTTGTCCCCTTTTCTGTTATTTTATTTTATTTTTGTATTTTCTTTTTCTTTTTTATTAAGAGCGACCGAATCTTATGGGGATTGCCTACGTATCACGTCCCCACGCGAATCAGACCAGGCGTAGTTCTGCCTTCAAGTAAAGACACATAAAAATTCTTTCGGAGTCACTTAACTTCAATATCAAAATTTGCTATTACACATTACTTCAAACAAAATAGCAACAGCACAGACTCCATAGTTTTTAACTTGATTTGACTAAAAAGAAAAGAAAACAACATATGGGAAAACAACAAAGCCAAATAAACAGGACTTGACCAAAGATTAATTCTCCAACTTAAGGGCCCGCGAGGCATCATTCGGCCTTTTCGCGGCTCTAGGTGTAAGGTCTCTTTGCAAGCTCTTCAACTCGTTCATAATCCGGTGGACGCAACCCATGATGGAAATAAGGAGGGTTTTCCGAGGTATTCGCTCCCCTGCTAAGCATTTCATGTAGATGTAATGCCCAATTTCATCGATCCTTCCTCGAATGTTGTCCCTCTCAATGAACAATTGCCTGATTTGTTGGTTCTTCAATCCCAGTGCCTGAGCATTGTCGGCAAGTTGGTCTTGAAACAACTCCATTTGTCTTTCCATGCAGGCCATTGTATCGTAACAATGTCTTCTGTCGGCCTGGGCATCTCGTGCTTGTTTGATGATCCGATCATGTAGAGTGGAGTTCGTCTCTCTTAATATCCCGACGCTCATTTCATAATCCCTTATGACCTATTGCAGACGCTGCCTTCGGGCTGTTGTACCTTTTTCCCATTTGACCTTCATCCTTACGATGCAAGCTTCTGATTGTTCTAACTCTTCTTGGCTCCGGATGACCTGATTTCTCAAACTTGCTATCAATCTTTCGTCGGAGCGACGCTTCTGTCGGTCAATGTTATTCTTACTAGCTTGGCGAAGGCGGGCCTTCAGGGTCTGGTTTTCTTGGGCTAGCTTGTTCTTTTCGCCCTGCTCCGAGGCGACTTGCACGTTGTTCTCAAATATAAGCCTTTCGACTTGTTGCTTTAGCCTCCCGATTTCAGCCCGGTAGCCCTCTTCTCTTTTTAACCAACTCCACTCTGCCTGTGAAGATTCCTCAAAGCCTTGGATGTGAGCTCTCTTAGTTGGTCTCTGATGTTCAAGCTCTCTTTTGTACCACGGGAAGTATTTCGGAGTCACTTCGCCCTTAGCCCGATCTCGTACACAAGTGTCTAACTTAAGGGTTTGACACTCATTCCAGACCCTCCGAACGAATGCTTCAGGGAACTGCCCACTGGGTCCGATTTCAATCACCTGGCTACTAAGGTCTTCTTCCTTAGGGATTACTTGGTATCGTCCCAACTGCCTCAACACCCTGCATGGTGCGTAGGGCTGGATACTCTGGAGACCCATCAACAACAAATAAGATTCGGTGGCTGACATGTGTATAACCTCATCTAGGGATAACCACTCGAATGCCCACTCTATCTGGTTGGCTGAAACAGAGCGCAATAGCGTGACCCATTCGGCGACCCCTTCCGGCAATCTGAACCCGTTGATCCTGGTGGGGAACTCTTCTATGCAAGTTTTTTGCGACGACCCATATTTCAGAATTTGAGGGCGACGGCATAGATGATCTATCGCCCACATTTGCACTAGTACATTGCATCCCTCAAAGAAACTTCCTCCGGCCTTGCAGACGGTGAGGGCGCGGAAAATTTCTGCATTTATCATAGGTGCTAGGGTGCTCTTTTCCTGCCTGATCAGAGTATTGACTACCCCAGCGATTTGTATGTTAATTTTTCCATCTTTCCTAGGGAACACTAGAAACCCCAGAAAAGCTATCATAAAAGCAATACATCTGTGTTTTTCCCATTCTAACCGGTTCTCCCCACTGCAGATCCTGCTCTCAGGATTGTTGAACCCTCCCAGGTGACCGTATCTGTCGTACAGAAATGCCAAACTACAAAATCCTTTTGATAACTCTGGATTATGTACCGTTCTACGGATCTTTACGATATCCAGAAACTTATGTATAGCTACGGTCCTTGGTGCAATGAGGTACTGTTCTTTCATAGGGACATTAGGTCATCCAATATACCCTGCCAATTCCTCCAGTGTTGGGGTGAGCTCGAAGTCTGAGAGGTGAAACACATTGTGTGTCGGGTCCCAAAATGAGATTAGAGCCCTGATAACGTCTCCTCTTGGCTCGATGTCCAGTAATCCAACCAAGTTTCCCAAGTATACTTTGACCGTATCTTGCCGGGAACCTCCCAAGTCGTTCCACCATGTGCGTAAGCCCAAAGGAACTTTGTTTATAATGGCCTCAGATGAACTCCTACTTGTGCTCATTCTGCACATTTATTAAGGTGATTTATTAAGGTGAGAGAAATAACCTGTGTATACACATATATGGGCGGAGATATGCATATATATATATATATATATATATATACATATACATACATAGATACATATATATATACATATAATATTTGGTAAAACAAAATCGGGGAGTTGGACCCGATAAGGGTTGCCTACGTATCCCACATCCGGTGGGAATCAAACCGACGTAGTTCGGGCCATTTAAATGAACAAACCATTTTTGAAAACAAGGTAAAATAACTCTTCATTTTTCCTAAAAAGAAATAATACAATGACCTATTTTCCCAAACTAAATAAAGACTTTTTTTCAATTTCTTTTCGACAAACGATTTTCCAAAATAACGACTTTCTTTTTTTTTATTTTCTAAATTAATCGATTAATACCTTAACTATTATTATTTTTCCTCTTTTCTCAACATTCCCAAGTTCAGAAACCAGTCAACATGTAGGTTTGAAACAAATATGTGTATTCAGCAAGTAAGATTCATCAGGATGGTCTTTTCTGTTTCAGGTTGCTATTCCTAGACGGACCCAACCCCTGTGTTGAGTCCCCTAAGTCGAAATGCACATGATGCAGACAAGCGTTCCTACTAGGAATCCGGCATGAAGTTTCGTTATACTAGGTTTATAACCTGGGTATTTGTTCTAGACAGTGTACCCGAGCGGACAACTCGAGTCAAGGAAGGGGCTACGTACCGGGGACCCGCGGGATCGTCCGACTTTGTAACTTATCCGGCCTCTTTCTTATTTCAGGTATCGACATTAACAGAATAGGGAGTCTCGGCCAGCGAGCTTCTCCCCGGAGGTAAGAAGTGAATGGTTTCGGCACAGTTTATATGTACAGTTCAAATAATATCAAAGCGGTAAAAGCAGCATTTAGCACATTAGGCTCAAAACATGTAATAAAATCAGATAATAAATAAATCCAAATAATAACAATTATTCTAAGCTTGAATCCTTAACCCTGAACCAGTGGTTCTAGGTTAAAGTCCCCAGCAGAGTCGCCAGAGCTGTCACACCTCCTTTTTCCGCCCCGCGAGGGTACAAGGGAGTTTTTTCCAATTAAAGGACAATCGAAACGGGATTGGTTTATTTATTTCAGAGTCGCCACTTGGGAGATTTAGGGTGTCCCAAGTCACCAATTTTAATCCCGAATCGAGGAAAAGAATGACTCTATATTACAGTCTGCGTACCAGAAATCCGGATAAGGAATTCTGTTAACCCGGGAGAAGGTGTTAGGCATTCCCGAGTTCCGTGGTTCTAGCACGGTCGCTCAACTGTTATATTCGGCTTGATTATCTGATTTTATACAAATATGAACTTATGTGCAAAATTTTATCTTTTTACCGCTTTCTTACTTATTGTTATTATTTTACGAGAATTGCAACGTCGTGGAAACATATCTCGAACCACGTTACATCAATGCACCCGTAGTTGTTTGGCATATCTCGACTCGGTTGAGATTTGGATTTGGGTCACATAAATGTGCACCCGAGTTAAGGAAAATAAATTATTAAAGGCGCGCCTAAAGCAACTAGCGTCTTGTTATTTTGAGGAAGGTCGTAAAAATTCGTTAAACGGCACATCCCGAATTTTAAATACTTTGATATATACATACATTAGAGGGCCCCGCAACTTTTATACATTTTGTTTGTCGAGGCTCGTCTCATTCTTGTTTTTAAAAGGAATTTGCGACGTCATGGACATGCATCTCGAACCACGTCACAATCAATGTACCCGTGATTAGAAACACATCTCGAATCCGTCGGGATTTGGATTTGGGTCACATAAATGCGCACCCGAATTTAAGAAGGTAAAATTATTAAATACGCGCTTAAAGAGGCTATCGCGTTATTATTCCGGGAGGGTCGTGAGATTTGCTAAACGACCCACCTTAGGGACTGAATGCTTCAACATATATATATTTAACAAGGGCCCCGCAATTTGTGCGTTTTTCTTTATTTTTTGTCGAGGCTCATCTCGTCCTTATTTTAAAAGGATATCCTATAGCAACTACGTTTCTTGTTGCGTTTGTCTCTACTAATTGAAAACAGTAGATAGCCCTAGTTAATTACATGCTTGCAAGTTATCTATACAGAATTCCGAGTGCTTGCGCAAAATCAGAAGCACGGCCACGTACACAGTCAGCCGAGCAAGTATTAAGGGCCCAAACCCAACCCACGCAGTAGCGGTTGGGCCTGGGCCACTGTTTTTCGATGAGAGCCTGCTTGGCTCGCTCGACTTGGGCTCAACCTTCGTGAGGTTGAGATTGCAAGCTCTGTGTTTTTTTTTTGTCTTAAAACATGGTTTACCAGTTATATGAGGCAATTTATCAGAAGGGAAAGAACTTAACTAGTAGTGTACGATTTTCATGCTTGGCATACATTACAGAATTATACTACACCATTAAACTAAATCTAAGATACAACCTACTGCATTGGGCATACTTTTATCACCAACCTATATACACAGTCTAACATTCAACTACCATACATTGACATTTATTATGCATGAGGACTATCTCCAGTATCCAAAACAAGAATGTAAACTATTATACATTATATGAGGTCTAACATAATAGTCTATGTATATATAAACATCTGCAGATCTTCTATTTTACATTCATGCTCAAACCTTTCAAGTACAGTGGTAGTATATTTGTATACCTGGGATAGAGGAGCAAAAGAAGAAGAAAGATGATCAACTGAGTGGTACACAGCAAGCACAGCAGCAGGTAAACAACACAACACAGCAACAACCAAAACAACCACAATGATGAAGCTCAACAAGTGGTCGAGCAATGGACAGACAATCCCAGAAAACAGAGCAGAGAGACAGCAGGAAACCCAAGATATCGAATGTAACAGCAACAGACAATCCAATAACTCCAAAGCTCAACAAATAACCACTACAGTTCCGATATTCAGGAAGACTAAAACTCAATCCACAGCACACAGAAAACTCAGTGTAGTAACAATCACAGCAGAAAACACACAGCCTTCTCTTAATGGAACAATAATAAACCTAGTTAGGATGACCAGCTTGATTTCTTATGCAGTTTTTGGACAGTGATTTAGTTAAAGTGTTTCTGAAAATTTCTTTCTGTTTTTTCAGTTTTCTTCAACTCACAGGACCCCTCTCAAGACTAAAATAAAATGAATCCCCCCTTCTAATGGAAGGTCTGCCTCTTTTATAGCCTAACCTTAACACTTTACAGTCTGTTTGACAACTCGAAATTCCCCTCCCCTGCTGTTTTTCCACTCAGCTATTTTAAATAAACAAACTCCCATCAGATCCCTGACAGCCCCTCTCTATTTTTTGTTGTTAAAGTGTCCTAATCTCTTATTTATTTAGCCAAAGTATGGGCAGCAGGAATATAATCTGACAGCACATGCTGTCCAATTATTTTAATTCCTTAAAGCTAACCATACACATGCTGCCCACAGTCTAAGCCAAGAGAACATGCTATCCAAATAAGATCAAAGTCTGAACTGCCATTATAACCTACCCCCTAGATGTTCTTTAATTCAAATTGAACAAAACCAATAGGCAATACAATTCAGTTCCTAATGGGATTCAAATACGATCACAGCAGAAATAAACAACACGAATCAAGTTGTTACCATTAATGACTGAAACTAATTGACGACACACATCGACTCGACTATATTAATCGTAACACATAACAATCAATCGTTCATATAAACAACACGTACAGAGTCCCGAATGACTTCAGACAACTTTGTTCAATCACTGGGGACCTATATGAATTAACTTATTTGACGACTAATCTAATTGACGATCATGTATATCACAGAATACATTCAGAACACACATAGAAAATCAACCGACCAAATAAAAGGTCTTTGACAGAGATGGAAGAAATCCGAATGAAAAATAACAAAAATAACAAACAAACACAACGAAACATGCTGACAACTTAATTAGCAGTTGAATAAAACAAAAAGGAAAAGAAAAACTTACCGAAAAATGTCCAAATAAAATTGACCCAAATCTGACTCAACTTTGACCCCTTGAGGCCGAACAAACTTTAATCAGGGTGTTCTCACACGAGAACACCTTGATTAAGGTCTATTAGACCTCAAACCCCGTTAAGACTGGCCGGTTTCCAAGGCTATTCATGTTCTAGGTTTTGGATTCTCAGATTTGAGATTCTAAGAGTTGTGGGTAGATTCAGACCAAACCAAGCCTGGTTTGGTCACGAGGGGGGTCAGGGGAGTGTCTGGTATGAAGATGGTGAGGTTTGGCATAGGTCAGAGTTCGACTCGAATCTTCAAATGAAGATTCGAGACGAAGGAAGGTGATTCGAGGCTAGGGGATAACAGATCCATGTTCAGGAGAGTGAGGTGGTCCTAGGGTGTTCAGGAGGTGGTCATCGGCGTTCATGCCGCCGGGTTCTGGTGGAAGGGAAACTAGGGCGGCTGCTAGGGTTTCGGGGGTTCAGGGCTTGGTGAAGGAGATGAGTGAAAGGGGGGGTTCGGATAGGGGGCGTGGGATGTGAGGGAAGGCTTATATACGGAGTAGAGGATTGGATCTGAGCCGTTAGATAAGATGATCTCAACGGCTTGGATCTGATGGTGAGGGGTGAGACGAGGTCGTTTGGCATTAAAACGGGGTCGTTTGGATTTAAGTGAAGGGTTGGGTTGGACCGGCTAAACAGGTCGGGTTACGGGTGCGGATGTGGACCGTTGGATGGGTGTGGTTGAACGGCTCAGATCAGACACTTGATGCGGCGTCGTTTCGGGAGGTGCCTGGGCAGGTCATGTTTGGACTGGACTTGTGTCCTTGGACGTGGCTGATGGGCTGAACTTGGGCCTCAATTCAAAAATAGGCCCAAGTCCGATTTGCTACACCATTTGAATTCTTTTTCTTTTGTTTTCCAATTTTAAAAATACAACTAAATTAAAATGAACTTGCCACATCCAACTAATCAATACTTGACACAATCATTTGCACACATACTAAAAAAAATTCTAAATGGTTAAATCACAACCTGAAATAAAAAATGCACACATATTTTTGTGAATTTTATTTCTTTTTAATGACCGAATTATGGTTTTAATTACCCTGACATACATGCTTTGTATTTTGATCGGTAAGATTAAATGCAAAATGGACAGACCCACAAATGACTAACAGCACATGTCACGGAAAAACGACAAATTGCACAGCAAGGCCATTTGTCCCTATTTTTTGTTTTCTTTTGGAGTGATTGTCCGTGAAGCAAAAATCACGTGCTTACAATGTGGTCCGCAAATTCCCGAATGTACTTCGGACATGACAGTCGTAGCTTGTCTAGCATCTATACATCTTAATAATCCAAGGTCAGGTGTTCTCTTATACAAAACTCCTCCACTTAAGAAGAATCCATTTTCCAACCGTCGAATTGTTCTCTTTTGATACCCCGTGGCTTGCACTGGATATATCCCCATTCTGATGTACTCCTTGATATCGTGGAACCATGGTTCGCCATCAAGTTCTTCTTCAATCATATTACAGTAAGCATGCTGATCTCGGACTTGAATATGTAAAGGATCGACATAAGCTTTGTTCGGATGGTGCAACATTGATGCCAGGGTAGCCAAAGCATCGGCGACCTTATTATGGACCCTCGGAATATGCCTGAACTCCACTGATCGAAACCGTTGACAAAGATCATGTAAACATTGTCGGTACGGTATGAGCTTCAAATCTCGTGTTTCCCATTCTCCTTGAATTTGGTGTACCAGAAGATCCGAGTCTCCCAAGACCAAGACTTCCTGGACATCCATGTCTGCAACTAGCATTAAACCCAAAATGCATGCTTCATACTCAGCCATATTGTTGGTGCAATGAAATCGAAGCCGAGCCGTAACAGGATAGTGATGCCTTGTTTCAGAAATAAGCATAGCTCCTATCCCGACTCCTTTCATGTTGGCAGCCCCATCAAAGAAGAGTTTCCAACCTGGTTTTTCAATTTGCTCCAGTTCATCGATATGCATCACTTTTTCATCGAGAAAATAAGTTCTCAATGGCTCGTAATCTTCATCGACCGGGTTTTCGGCCAAATGATCAGCCAATGCTTGGGCTTTCATCGCAGTCCGAGTCACATAGATGATGTCAAACTTTGTGAGCAATATCTGCCACTTCGCAAGTCTCCCTATCAGCATAGGCTTTTGAAAGATATACTTCAACGGATCCAAACGCGAAATGAGGTAGGTAGTGTAGGATGACAAATAATGTTTCAATTTCTGTGCCACCCAAGTTAGAGCGCAACATGTCCTTTCCAGGTGAGTGTACTTAACCTCATAAGTCGTGAACTTTTTGCTAAGATAGTAGATGGCTTGTTCTTTCCTGCCGGTGACATCATGCTTCCCCAGTACACAGCCAAATGAATTTTCCAGGACAGTCAAGTAAAGAATCAAAGGTCTCCCTAGTTCTGACGGTACCAGCATAGGCAGGTTAGACAAGTATCCCTTTATCTCATTGAATGCTTCTTGACACTCATCAGTCCACTTTATTGCAACGTCCTTCTTTATCGTGAGCTGAGCGATAAACCTGCTGATATAGTTCAACCTTCCTAACAGACTCATCACTTCAGTCTTGTTCCTCGGAGGTGGCAATTCTTGTATGGCTTTGATCTTTGATGGGTACAACTCGATGCCTCGCCGGCTGACTATGAATCCCAACAGTTTTCCGGATGGAACACCAAATGCACACTTGGCGGGGTTAAGCTTGAGGTTATACCTGCGAAGCCTCTGGAAGAATTTCCTCAAATCCCCGACATGGTCGGCATGATGTTTTGATTTTATGATCACATCATATACATATACCTCAATATCCTTGTGTATCATATCATGAAACACAGTAGTCATTGCTCTCATAAAAGTTGCCCCAGCATTCTTTAACCTAAATGACATTACCCGGTAGCAATAAGTTCCCCATAGCGTGATGAAGGCTGTCTTTTCCGCATCTTCTTCATCCATTAGAATCTGATGATACCCGGCATAGCAATCTACAAAAGATCCAATCTCGCGCTTGGCACAATTGTCAATCAGAATGTGGATATTGGGTAGTGGGAAGTTATCCTTCGGACTTGCTTTGTTGAAATTGCGGTAATCGACGCATACTCTGATCTTGTCGTCCTTCTTCGGTACAGGCACAACATTAGCCAACCAAACAGGATATCGAGTGACCCGAATAACCTTTGCATCCAACTACTTGGTAACTTCTTCTTTGATCTTCACACTCATATCCGTTTTGAATTTCCTCAACTTTTGCTTGACGGGAGGGAACGCTAGATCAGTGGGCAATTTGTGGACCACTAAATCAGTGCTTAAACCCGACATGTCGTCATATTACCACGTAAAAACATCTTTATATTCGATGAGTGCTTTGATTAACTCCTCCCGGCTTTTTGGCTTGAGGTGGACACTTATTTTAGTATCTCGGACATTGTTTGTGTCCCCTAAATTGACGGCTTCTGTGTTATTCAGGTTGGGTTTGGATTTTTCTTCGAAGTGAATTAACTCCTTACTAATCTCTTCGAAGGCTTCATCCTCATCATCGTATTCTGATTCGAAATCACAATCTACTTCTTGTACTAATATTTCGGAATCAGTTTGATTTTTAAGACTGGGCTGATGATTCCTTATGCATACCATGTCATTAGAACCAGCATAAAAAGAGCTGTATAGAAAACAAAACAAAAAGGAAAACCATCAGGAATGATGAAGAAAGGGAATTTGTATTTTATTGAATGATAAAAGATAACAAGGTTTGCACACTCAAACAGACTGAAAAATAAAATCCGGATTACAACCCTGGAATAATCTGTACAAACTTAAAGGAAAATCAAAGCAAACTACCAAGACTCCTTCCGAGTAGGGAGAGGAGTAGCCTTCCAATTATTAAGCTTTGTTGTTGGCTCGACAAATTGCACTTCCGCGTTGCTAGAACCTTCTCCAATTTCCACCATGTTCACATTGTCGAACAACTTCTCAAATCTTTCAATCAACTCCTTGTCAGGATTAATCACAGAACTGGGAATTGCTGTCACTGGGCGACTCCTTGTAACGGACTTGACAAATGATCTGGAAAGACGTGGGACCGGATTTGGAAGGACCCATGTCTTCTGTTTCAATTTCCTGTCTCTTTT
This sequence comes from Nicotiana sylvestris, assembly GCF_000393655.2. Lineage (NCBI taxonomy): Eukaryota > Viridiplantae > Streptophyta > Magnoliopsida > Solanales > Solanaceae > Nicotiana > Nicotiana sylvestris. The sequence continues at coordinate 171,018,116 of NC_091061.1, read as the reverse complement.
TATGTCTGCGGTTGTGGGCTTGAATCTTAGACCAAATGTTCCCAAGTTTTCAGGAAGAGACACGGGCTGTATGATGCCTTGCAGATCTGACCCCAAACCTTTTCCTGGTACAAAACCATTCTTCAGCATTTCATACGCTACTATGACTGGTGCGGCGGTTATCTTCGGATTTGGGATACACTTCCCTTCTGGAACTTTCTCGACTGACATTGCGTCAAAAACTTGGTAGACCCATGGTCCCTTGTCATCTTCCACTTCAATGAATGGCACAATGGTGCTGCTGTGAGCGCACAAATTATCTTCACCGTGCACAACTATTTCTTGTCTATCCCATTCAAACTTGACCATCTGATGGAGTGTTGATGGTACTGCTTTAGCGGCGTGAATCCATGGTCGCCCTAATAGCAAATTGTAGGAAACAACTATATCCAGTACTTGGAATTCCATTGTGAATTCTACTGGACCTAGGGTCAGTTCCAACATTATGTCCCCAACTGAGTCTTTGCCTCCGTCGTCAAATCCCCGCACACAGATACTGTTCTTATGGACCCTCTCCTCTTCTACTTTCAGCTTGCTTAGAGTGGAGAGAGGACAGATGTTCGCACTTGAACCATTGTCAACCAATACCCGGGTAACCACGAAATCCTCGCATTTCACTGTAAGGTAAAGGACTTTGTTATGCTCAGTACCTTCGACGGGCAATTCATCATCGGAAAAAGTGACTTTGTTTACTTCAAAAATCTTGCTGGATATCTTTTCCAGATGGTTCACCGAGATCTTGTCGGGAACATGGGCCTCATTCAGGATTTTTATCAATGATCGGTGGTGCTCATCTGAATGGATTAGCAATGAGAGCAATGAGATCTGAGCGGGCATTTTCCTCAACTGCTCTACAACAGAATAGTCATGCACTTTCATTTTCCTCAAAAATTCCTCTGCCTCTTCTTTAGTTACAACTTTCTTCATCGGCGTTGGATCATCTTTAGCTCTTCTTAACTCCTCTGGAGTAAAACACCTTCCTGAGTGAGTCAAACCTTGTGCTTCACAAACTTCTTCTTTGATTTCTTTCCCTTTGTAAATCACGGTCACCCGTTCGTAATTCCAAGGAACAGCTTTGTTGTTGATCGCTGGAAGCTGAGTTACTGGTTTTATAATAATAGGCTCTATGCGAGCCCCCATAATGACATGTTTACTTGCAACCCCTGGTACTACCACTTTAGCTTTCTCGGGTTTCACTACAACAATGCTCGACGACCCTTTCTCGGCTACCACAGCTGGCTTATTGTCTACCCCTTTCAACTGGACCATTGATTTCCCACTAGTTACCTTTTCCTTTGAGCTGGTTTCACTGGAACGGATCATCATTATCGTCTGCGAGGGCTTCTTGGGATCCCCTCCTTTGTGTATCAACTCAATCATATGGGTCTCATGGTGAGCTGGCAGTGGATTCTGATTGATATTTGGTGACTCTAGGGCCTGAACCTCGATCCGATGAGTATCAATAAGCTCTTGCACAGCTGTTTTCAGTTTCCAACACTTCTCTGTATCATGCCCTGGGGCTCCTAAATAGTACTCACAACTCACCGAGTGGTCAAGATTTCAAGGAGGAGGATTTGGCATTTTAGGCTCAATTGGATTCAGCATGCCCAACTGCCTCAACCTGTGGAAAAGATTGGTATATGATTCCCTTAGTGGAGTGAAAGTCTTTTGCTTCTGTAACCTCTCATTCTTGAAGACTTGGTTTGGTCGGAAGCCCATTCCGGGGGGATTTCTGTAGGCTCTTGGGGGTGGATATGTGTTTTGTGGAGCTAGGTATGGATTTTGTGGAGCCGGCGCACGCCATTGTGCGTGTGCTGGAGTTTGGGTATAGGTTTGTGCATGATGGACGGAAAAATGGGGATCTGGCGATGGGTAGTAATATTGTGGAAGGCTATATGGAATGTGGGGATAATTTTGGTGGTAGGGTCGTGGTTGGCTATAGTAGGATGACGGGCCTCTAGATTCGAACCAGGCTCCGGACTCAACAGTCGTGACATCTTCTTTCTTCTTCTTCCCAAGTACACCCCCAGTGCCGCTTTGAATGGCCTGAGTGGTTGCCTTGATCGCTGAATAACTCATGATTTTGTTGGACTTAAGCCCTTCCTCGACCATGCCTCCCATTTTTACAACCTCATTAAAAGACTTGCCAATTGCGGACACCAAATGACCAAAGTAAGTTGGCTCCAAAGCCTGCAAAAAGTAATCAACCATCTCGCTTTCTTTGATTGGGGGATCTACCCTTGCTGCTTGCTCCCTCCACCGAAAACCATATTCTCTAAAGCTTTCACTGTGCTTCTTCTTTAGTTTAGTCAAAGATAGTCGGTTTAGAATGATCTCAAGATTATACTGAAAGTGACAAGCGAATGCTTGTGTCAGATCATCCCATGTGTACCATCTTCCGTGATCTTGGCAGGTGTACCACTCCAATGCTGCTCCGCTCAAACTCTGACTGAAGTAAGCCATTAGCAATTCATCCTTTCCTCTGGCTCCCCTCATCTTATTGCAAAAACTTCTCAAATGAGCCACCGGATCACCGTGTCCGTTGTACAAGTCGAATTTGGGCATTTTGAACCCTGCTGGTAGTTGTACATTTGGGAATAAACACGGGTCTTTGTAAGCCATGCTTACCTGACCTCCTAGCCCTCTCATATCCCTGAAGGATTGTTCTATGCTTTTCATTTTTCTGAACATCTCCTCATGTTCGGGATTTTTGGCTGGTCTCTCAGCTTCTTTCGGGAGATCAGAACGTGGATCGTACGGGTAGGTTTCAGGAGCTTTGAAGGTGGGCTCCGGGGGATAATACTGGTTGTCCTGAGCTTGGAACATAGGTTCACTCGGGGATCTATGGAGCGTAGCTGGTGGAGATGCCACAAAGACAGGGGTGACTGGCGGAGGAGGGTATGGAATTGATTTTGGTGGTGGAGCTTGCGGCATATGATAAGTAGTGCCATGGTAGTGTTGATAAATGGGAAAACCTGGATCGGTGGCGGGATGATCCTGAGACTGAGCTAATGGTGGGGTAAAAGTCGGGTTGGCTGAGTAAGACGACGGTGATTGCCCTTTGGACCAGGCCTGGTACATTTCAGCCATCTGTTACTTAAGCTTGAGTATCTCCTCTTTCATTTTATTGACGTCCAACTCCTCTCCTCAACACTAGTGTCGACATCCGGGATAGACATGATTTCTGGTATTGGTCCCTTTGATCTGGTTTGGTAATGATAATGTGCCAGTATCCTCTAAATAAACTAACTGCTTGAATTCTCTGAAAAACAACAAACTTGTTAGTTCTTAGAGTTTAACACATATGCAATTACACGGGATGCAATGCACCTAAGCAATTAACCATTTTCTATCACGCATTTGCTTCGGTTGCGTGCGTCATTCCGGCCTCTCATAATTGTGCCCCTTCTTTTAAGCTTTTTTTATTCTATCCTTCTTTATTTCCCCTTTTTCTTTTTAGTGGTGGTCGAATCCTATAGAGATTGCCTACGTATCATGTCCCCGCATGAATCAGACCGTGCGTAGTTCTATCCAGATAAGTGTGAAAGTAAATAAAATATTTTTGGGTTTTTCAGCTTTTATAAATAGATGCTTTGATCACAAAGACTTAATACTAACAAATTTCAAAAGATTAATAGACTCTGATGCAAAGACAAAGTACAGACTCTGAAATTAAGCTATCATACTTTAAAGAAATACAGACTCAAAACAGAGAAAAAATATAAACCCAACATGCCTTACAGACTCTGATAGAAAAGGAAATACAGACTCAAACTGAAAATCATGAGTACATCAATGCTCCTGGTGTCTGTGGGACATCATTTGGTCTCGTCGCGGGCCTATGTGCAAGATCCTTTTGAAGTCGGTCCAAGTTGTTCATTATTTGTTTAACAAAGTTCATCACCGCTGCAAAGAACGTAGTTCGAGTCATATCCTCACAAATGTGGCACTTCATAACGATGTAGTCTGCGATGTTTCTAATTCTCTCTCTTATGACGCCCTTTTCTTGTAACAAACGCCTAATCTGTTGGGCCCTGGCCTCCAAAGTTTGCTTGGCTGCATAATTTTGTTCCTGAAGTTGTTGCAGGTCTATTTCTAACTGCGCCAATGTCGTAAACAGCGTTCCCTTTCAACCTTGAAGTCTTTTGCCTGCTTGATCATTTTGTTTCTCGTGGCGATGACCCTTTTTTTCAACCCCGCGACCTCATCATCGTACCTTTCTCTCAACTGCTTAACCAAGCATACCCGTTCATCTACATTTTTAGCCAATTGTTTTTGAGCCCCAGTTAGTTCACTTTCTGCTTTGTTCAAATAGAAACTATAGTTACTCACTTTCTGCCTTAGGTTAGCTACGAGCTTTTCATCTCTATTACTTCGGACTGGATTTTCTGCCGCTACTTTCAGTTTCTGAATTTGAGCTCGAAAGGCCTCATTTTCTTTGGCTAACCTTTTCTTTTCACCCTCATCCGCCGCTGCTTGTAAGCCATTCTCGAATTGAAGGTCTTTGACTTGCTTTTCCAGCTTTCCTATTGTGGCCCTGTACTCGTTTTCTTTGGCCAACCAAGCCCATGGTTCTTGCGATGCCTCGACGAATTCCTGAATGTGTGGTTTTTTGGCCGGTCTTTCTGATTCGGCCCTCGCAGCATTCTTCTTTCTATACCAGGCAAGGTAGGCGGGTGAGACCTCGCCTTTAGATAGGTTTCGCACTCGGGTGCTTGCCGTCAAATACTAGCACTCGTTCCAAACAGAACGAACTATTTCTTCGTGAAATTGGCCGTCGGAACTAATCTCAACCGCGTGGATACTGAGATCTTCATCTGGATGCATCACCTGACATCTTCCTAATTGTCTCATCACTCGGTAGGGAGCGTAAGGCTGAATACCTCGAAGACCCATTAGGAGGAAGTAAGGACCTGTGGCGGGTATATACACAATTTCGTCAACAGGAAGCCAACCTAGTATCTATTCTATTTGTCCCGTAGTGATGGCGCGAAGGCGGGCTATCCATTCTCCAAACCCCTCCGGTAACTTGAACCCTGAAATCCTTGTGTTGAATTCTTCAATGCAGCTTTTCTCTACGGATCCATAACTCATATACTGAGGGTGGTGGCACAAGTGCTCGATCATCCACATTTGTAGTAGCAAATTGCATCCCTCGAAGAAGTCTGCCCCAGCTTTACAAGCTATGAGAGCTCGGTATATCTCAGACACTATCATAGGGGCGAGAGTGCTCTTGGCGTTGGTAACCAGGACCTTGATGACTCCATCCACCCGCAAATCGATATTTCCGTCTTTTCGGGGAAACACCACAAGGCCTAAGAATGCTACCATGAAAGCGAAACGCCTATGCTCGTCCCATTTTGTTCGGTTCCCTTTACTGCAAACCCCGCTTTCCGAATCATTGAACCCTCCTACATGCCCGTACTTCTGGTATATAAAACGTAGAGTGGAAAAACCCCCTTCCAACTCGGAATATGGGATTCCCTTATTTATCTTTAGCAAATCCATGAATTTGTGAGAGTTAACGGCCCTTGGAGCGATCAGATACTTATGCCTCAAACCTGCAGTACTTTTCATATAACCTGCTATCTCTTCCAAGGTCGGGGTGAGTTCAAAATCCGAGAAGTGAAATACGTTATGGGTCGGGTCCCAGAACGTAACCAAAGTCTTTATGATGTCTCCTCGAGGTCTGATCTTTAATAACCCGGTGAGACCCCCCAAATGTAGATTGACCTTATCTTGCTCTGACTTGCCCGGATCTTCCCACCACATACGCAACTCCAAAGGGATTTTGTTCACAACTGTTACCGGCAAATTTTGACTTGTGCTCATTCTGCATGTTTATTGGGGTGTTTAAAATTTAAGACTTATTTGACTCAAAATAAAATTAACACACATTTTTTCAAAAATAAAATAAAAACTCGATTTTGCAAATACGGCCTTTCAGCATTTCGAGAACGAAGATTTTAAGCTTGTATTGGCTCACCGGTGAAAACCTTGAAAACAATGACCACAGGTGGCTGTTCTTGCAAAAACGGCCTTCCGGCTCCTTTTTAAGGATATTGACAAGAATGACATCACCCTAACTATTTTTCAAATAAAAGTAAAATTTGTTCTTTTGGCTATTTTTGCGAAAAGGAAGTTGGACCCGATGAGGGTATCCTACGTACCTCACACCCTGTGAGAATCAAACTGGCGTAGTTCGGGCAATTTTGATAACACAAAAACCAACTTCTTCCTTTTTTCGAAAACAAAAAATTCTCTTTTTGTTTTTTTTTTCAAAATTTCGGCAGAGTTTTGGCATATATAGGTTTTCAAAACAGGTAATTACCTCCCTTAGCCCTCACACTGCTATTTCTTTTCCAAACTCTTTCCTTTTATTCAAAACCCGGTCAACATACAAATCCGAAGCAAATAAATTCACAAGTGGCAAGTAAGATACATCAGGATGGTCTTTTCATTTTTTGTACATCTGTCCTAGACAGACCCAACCCATGTGTTGAGTCTCCAAAGTCAAAATGCACGTGATGCAGACAAACGTTCCTACTAGGTATCCGGCATAAGGTCTTGTTATACTAGGTTAAAAACCTGGGTTTATTTGTCCTAGACCTAGCTTACCCGAGTGGACAACTCGAGCCGAAGGGGGGGAGGGGCTGTGTACCGGTAACCAAAAGATCATCCGGCTTTGCAACTTGTTCGAACCTCGTTCTATTTGGAATAGGACTCTAACATAAAGAAGTCACGACCAGCGTGCACTCCTCGGGAGAGAGACGAGAGGGGTTTCGTAGCAATTTATATACAGTTCAGATAATATCAAAGCGGCCAAAAGCAACATTTAGCACATTAGGCCCAAACATGTAAATAAGACCAGATAATAAATAAAGCCCAATATAATAATTATCCTAAGCTCGAATTCTTGAACCCTGAACCAGAGATTCTAGGTTCGTTCTCCCCAGTAGAGTCGCCAAAGCTGTCACACCTCCTTTTTTCATCTACACTCCGTAAATGGTGTAAAGAAGTTTTTCCAATTAAAGGACAATCGAAACATGATTTATTTAAAAGATTCAGAGTCGCCACTTGGGAGATTTAGGGTGTCCCAAGTCACCGGTTGAATCCCGAATCGAGGAAAATATGACTCTGTAATACAGTCCGCGAACCAAACATCCGGGTAAGGAATTTTGTTAACCCAGGAGAAGGTGTTAGGCATTCCCGAGTTCCGTGGTTCTAACACGGTCGCTTAACTGTTATATTCGGCTTAATTATCTGATTTTAAAGTATTTTGAACCTATGTGCAATTTTAACCTTTTAACCGCTTTTAGTCGTTTTAGGAGTATTGCAACGCTGCTAGAACATGTCTTGAACCACGTCACATAAATGCACCCCCAGTCTTTGACATATTCTAACATTGTTGAGATTTGGATTTGGGTCACATGAAATACACACCCGAGTTCAAGGAAATTAATTTAAACAGTGCCTAAAACAACCACGCACTTTCAAGTTTGCGAGGGCCATGGGAATTCGCTAAATGGCACGCCTCGATTTCCAAAGAATTAAGATTCATCCAGTGATGGTCGTAGGTTATATATAATCCAAATGTGTGAATAACACGCCTCAAAACTATTCAACTAAAAGAACTAGAGAGATACGTAATAAAAAAAACTAATTTGAAAATAACTATCATAACCGCACCACGAAAACGATGCCCTTGATTTAATTATGTGCCTAAAGCTTGATCATCATATTCATAAGTTGTTTGTTCTCTTCCTAAAGCTTGATCATCATATTCATAAGTTGTTTGTTCTCTTCCTATGCTTGAAACCAATTGTATGTGTTTAAACTTGCAAAACGGTTTACGTGCAAAATTAGGGAAATATGAATACCATTTGTTTTATGAAATAACCATCATTCCACCCAATGCAAACTCGACTTTGTATATCCTCTTTTAAAATGCCGAAGTCAGTACTCATAAAATCTGTTCGTACTAAGTACACATTTGCCATTTGCCTATTTATTAACATCACAATTTTTTATCATATATAATGCACCGAAATGTTTACACAATTATGCAATCATCACTTCAATCTAGACAAACTCATCACATGAACCAAAACCGCCTTCCATATAACTTCTACACGTTCATTTCTAGTCCAAATCCGAACCATTCTGTTAATTCGCTTGTGACGATTAGGTTTAGATGAACAAAATCAAGCCAATTATTGTCCAAACTTGTGAAAACTATTTACAATTAACAAATCTATACTTGTAATAATGTCAACATCACTTTGTCATAAGAAACGGGTTAATTGCACTCCTAAACTAAGATGGGCAATTTATTATCAAGAAAGGAAACTAGTTTACAAATTGATTTGATAGGCAAATTAACAATACATGTACCACGAACACACAACTGAATCTCTCAGAATACTCCAATACTTTGAACATAATGGGCTATATCAATTCTCCTCTAACTCATGGTTATCCCAATAGTTGTTATCATACAAGATTACATACGAACAAGAGCATTTATCTCACACAGAATTAAAACAAAGCTCCGATGATTGACGAAGTATATTATTTTAGTTCCTTGATAGTTCCATACTACCATACACTTGGCTAACATAGTTTAAACACAAAACTTAACTAATGGTCAATATTCTACCAAGTTCCCCATCTCAGAAGTTCAAAACCAGTTATAACCAATGAACTTCAGAAGCAAGTAAAATTACTATTGAGCTATACGAACTTCAACAGAGGCAAGTTGACTAATAGCTCCCGTTGAGCATATGACATGTCAATTAACTAAAAAAAACTGAAACTAAACTAATCGATTTGAATGTGCAGAAAACATATTTGGAACTCCGGATTTCATTTCATTGCACTATCAAAACTTGAGCAAGATAAGTCCAGGGACATTTACCTGAAATATGAAACGTGGGAAAACAAATGAAAATCAGTAGCCGAGCAGTATAGCAGCAGAAACTCAACGACCAGTAGAGCCAAGTTGAGCAGAAAGTTATGTGCAGCAGGCCCAGAAAAAGTTTGATCGAACAGTAAACTTTAACACGTCAAAACCAAACTTTCATAAACTTATTTTTTATCTATTTTTACTCCCCGACAAGTTAAATGCTCTTTCAGAGATTAGAAATATCAAAAATGCAAAGTGATCGATAAAACAGTAAAACAGTATAGCCCTTTTAATTTCAAATTGTTTCTCTTCAATCTCTCTCTTTATTCTTCTCTGTATTCTCTCACTGTGTTTTTCAGTATCTTCAGAGTCCAGCCTCTTTCTGTATGAACTTAGTATCTATATATAGGCATTCAACTCAGTGCATTCCCCACTTTCAATTATACTTTTCATTTCTTAACTATCCACTAGCTTAGTGCTTTCTTAATTAATTCAGTAATGCAATTTCTACCCTACCACCCATTAGAAGCTTCTCCAGTTAGGTGACAATTAAATAATTCCCACTGTTATCTAAAAGTTCCCCTTTTTTTTTAGAAAAAACTTGAAATTCATGGACCAAGCTGAACCCAATTCACATCATTTAATACAAACAAAATCTACCAGCAGACTACTTAAACTCTTAATACAGAAAAACGAAACAATTTCAACCTTTCAATGAAAATTATCAGGAATCAATTCAAGAACTACTGTTATACGAGTTTAAACTACTGAGCAACAAAACAAAAACCAAATAAAATCATAGAACAACTGACCAAATAACATTCTGACAACAGAAAGGAGTAGAAGAAGATAAAAGAAAAAATAGAAAAAATTAAAACCAGGAATACCTACCAAGATTGATTGAACACCGTCTCAAACTAGACCTTCAATGATCTTCGAATTTGTGGCCGAAATAGACCTTAATCGAGTGTTCTCTACTGAGAACACACAACTAAAGTCGATTTTTGACCTCAAACCTTTAACATATAATAATTTGGATTTTGGGATTTAGGGTTCGTTTCTTTAAATCCAGATTCGAGGGATTCCCGAGATATTCGAGGGATAAGGTTCATGGATTCGGAGAGAGGGGAGTGAGGAGATTCTATGGTGTAAAGATGGAGGAGATTGGGTTAACTAGGGTTCGTGGGTAAAATTTCGATCGAAGATTCGACGATTTTGGTCGTGATTCGAAAGGAACGGTTTGGGGATTTGAGATGATGAGGCGAAGGGGAATCAACGGTGTTAATTTGGGGATGTTTGGGCCACGGAACCGCCATGAGGCGATTTCCGTTGGGCTGGAGGCGGCGGTTCATGGTGGCGTTCTATTAGGTCTCTGAAGAGATGGGAGGAATGAGATGTGAATGGCTGGGTTTGGGGGGGGGTTGATATATTGAAAATGTTTGATTTAATTAGGGCCGTTGGATGATTGGAATCCAGGCTCTGATTAGATCATTAATGGAAACGGTGTCGTTTTGGTTTCAACTGGGGCGGTCCGGGTGTGGGAATGAATCGGGTTGTGAGGAAAGCTTTGGATCGTTCGATATAGATGAACGGACGGTTGAGATCCGTTGAGATCGAAACGACGTAGTTTTGTCCTTATACTATGTCGTTTCGATGGTCTCAGAGAGTGGACGTTTGGACCGGGTATGGGGTTTGTGTTGGGCTGGGTTAATTGGATTTAACCGGGCAAATGGAAATGGGCTTATGGATTTAATTAAAAATGGCCTCACATTCCTAATTTCTTGTTTTCCTTTCTTATTTTTATTTTTCTTTTCAATTTTCCTTCTAATAAAAAGAAACCTTGACCAAATTATCCTAAAAACTAACTAACTCAAATAATTAAATTAAAAGAGAGTCACACAATTGACATTAAATACTTAAAAATGTAAAGTACGTTATTATTTGTGAATTTTTTATTTTTGTAAAAATAACATTTTACTAAATTAACCAAAAATGTAAAATCAAATCCTAAGTGCAGATGCTATATTTTTGGTATTTATTTTAATGCGTTATTAAAATTAAATATGCAAACAATCAAGAAAATTGTACAGTAATTCCTAGAATAACACATAATTAAAGAAAAGGTCTAATTTTAAGAATTCTTTTGGAGTAATTCATGTGAGGCAAAAATCACGTGCTCACATCGAGCAAAAGTCTTCAAGTTGCAAAGCTCTTCAAATTTGAGCAAAGACCACAAGTTTCAAAGCTCTTCAGATACGAGCCAAGACTTCAAGTCGCAAAGCTCTTCAAATTCGAGCAAAAGTCTTCAAGTCGCAAAGATCTTCAAATCGAGCAAAGACTTCAAGTTGCAAACTCTTCAAATTTGAGAAAGTCTTCGAGATGTAAAGCTCTTCAAATTTGAGAAATGTCCTTAAGTTCCTATACTCCTTGTCCGCGCGAGTATAAACTGCATACAAAAAAGAAAAAAAGAAAAAAACCTATACTTTATATGAACTACGTAATGATTCGATCCTCTTTGCGGGGGTACGTAGGCAACTTAGAGTTCATTCTAAGTTCAGTCACTTAAGCAACAAAAAAAAAATCAATTCATTTTCACGATAGCCAAAGAGGATTCTAGCTCCATGTATGCACCATGCGCTTCTTTGGCAAATTAAAGAAGAAGTTAATCCACGTCAAAGCTTAAAGGATGATGCGCCATGTTTGCTTTCATCAAGCCGCATGAAAAAAAATACTTCATGTGCTTCTTTCGATAAGGGTTGAAGGACGAGATGCTTTGCTATCTCCATAACTCTAAATATGGAGCACGACATGTATCTTTTCATCAAGTCATGAGAAGGACGTTCTAGGAACTTCTTCAGCAAGTTGCAAGAGGACGTGGTTTTATGCCAAAGATTGAAGGTTAGGATACTTCGCAAACTTCTTCACCAAATTGCAAAAAGATGTGGTTCCACACAAAAGCTTGAAGGTTAAGATACTCCATGCATTTCTCCGACAAATTGCAAGAAAAGGTGGTTCCATGCCAAAGATTGTAGGATGGTTGCTTCCCATACTTGCTCGCAAAGGATGAAAGAGTAGTACTCCAAGTGTCGATCTTTCCAAGCCGCAAAGGATGGGATGCATCGCATGCTTTCTCGCCAAGGGTGAAAAGGAGTCGCTCCAAATGTCCCCTTCTCTAAGCCACAAAAGTAGGAAGACGCCATAAAATTCTCTCTCCAAGCTGTAATAAAGAGACGAATGGTTCATCCCCATTCATGTGGACTTCTAGTGAATCTTCTTAAGGATATCAAGATTGCTCTTGAAAATCTACAAAAGAGAAAGATTTTGGAGAACCCCGGTGCCAATGGCACGAAGCTTTTGGTTCTGCTTAGTTGATCGATGCCAATGACACGAAGCCTTAGCTCAGCAACAAATACCAGTGTCAGCGACACAACACTTCAATGTGGATGGAGGACTTGCCATGGACTTCTTCGCCAAATTGCAAGAAGAGGACCCATGAAACTCCTTCTAATGCAGGAAGGAATGCGAGTCGTAATCATGGCAGTGAAAGACAGACATACTCGAGTGACTGTGTGTTTGCCAAAGCTCGACTGGAATGGTGGATGCACCAAAGTGTTGTCCGCCAAAGCCTCGGCTGAAAAGGTGGATGCGCCAAATTTTCGTCCTCCAATTCTACGAAGGTGAGGATGCACCAAGCTTTCACTCGCCAAACCTGCAAGAAAAAAAAAGTATGCTGCCCCCCAAAAAAATCCTCCTAATTACGGCGCCTGATTAAAAAACTTATTGTGGCTGGATCAAAAAAGGTAGGGCGTCGAGTTTTATATATGTTGTAGCTCTCTTATTGTTCTTTTCAATGGTGCAAATGGATTATGATTTGGACCCTCCTACCTCGAGATATGAATTTTTCAGCGAGAGTGCACAAAGCTGAAAGAGCCGGCACATCGGATTTCGTCATGTAATTTTTGAATAGTATCTGGAATGATCTAGGAGCAATCTGATTGTGATCTTTACAGAAGTCGAAGTTCGGTGAGTCTAGTTTCTATAGACGCAAACCGCTCGTGATTTCGGTGATCCTACACCAAGATATGAATTTTTTGGTTAAGGCGCGCAAAGCTGAAATGTCGAGCATGACAAAACTTGAACCAAGTTTAGAAAGCTCACCTGGGATGATACGATGCGAATTTAAATCCAAATTTCTGATATGTTGCAGTACTTCGAGTCTAGTTTCTGTAGCCGCAAACCTCTCGTGATTTCAGAATTCCTACGATGAAGTATGATTTTTTTCCGATAGACGCGCAAAGCTGATAATTGGAGAATCGAGCGACGGGATTGCGTAATGCTAACTATTGGAGAGTGCCTACTAAAACCAACCAAAAGGTGGTACTGTTGCTTTCATCAAGAGTGGAGAACTGCTGCTATGGCAACAATCATAGAAGAAGGCACTAGATTTATAGAAAGGGAAATTGATGAAATTTAGGAAAACTCTTGGCATTCAAGTCACAGTATGTGTAAACAAGGAAAATATCACGTCCAAATTGGAGTTGGTCAAGTTGAAAGATGAAAACAGAAAATTAAAGGAAAGAATTTTGGTCCATATATGTTCGTACAAGAAAGAAAAAAAAAATTCTTACAATTAACGGAAAAAGTGCCATGTTTGGAAATCTCTCCTTCAACGATTTTAATGCATGACATCAAAAAAGGAAGTTGATTTAAGTTCTTGGTTTAAGCTTTCTATAAATCTATTATTTTCAAGATTTACGTGACTTTGTACTTTGAAAATGTTGACTGATTTCCAGTTAATAAGTCCATAAGACTTTGGAAAACAAGAAATCATTCCATGGACAAGTAGACATGCATGTAAGTTGCGCTTCCTAAAATGGAAAATTGCGATCAGACTCCAAATCAGAAAAAGGAAAGTAAATAGTATAACGTGTTGAACTGTTCTTCTCACATATAGTTCAAGTCTTGTCTTTCATTTTCGCAAGCTTACATCCCACCGAGCCTTGAAGTAGAGGGCATTTGTAGACAATTAAAATTTTATCAAATTTAAATCCATAAGAAATTTTAATTTTATCATAAATTAAATATATATTGGTCCAATTAAATAACATGGACTGGTATAATTGGGTTTGTTATTTAAATCCAATTAAATTGATTTAAATGAAGGTCCAATATATTATTGGGCTAGCCCGTCAATTGGTCTTCTATCAAATGGGTCGACCCATAAGCCTCAAGCCCAATGATCCACTAGGGTTTTCTTGAAGATTACTCCACCCCACACCTATATGAAGGGGTCAAAGGAGAAGGCTAAGGGACAAGCAAGTAAGCAGAAGGAAAGACTAAAGAAGCTCTGAAGAATAGCATCAAGGTCCCCATCCATATCTGCAACCGTCGTCTGTGGTCAAATTCCAAAGGCGAACTCAAGTCATAAGCGGCTTCAAATCTTCCGTTCGTGATAACTCAACTCCAAATCCTGATTCGTGACGACCTTCAAATTGTTCGTGACGTACTACAAATCTGAAATCCGTCAAATTCAAGATAAAGCTTTCAAGCTCTTGAACCATCATGACTACATCTCTTTAGATTTAGAGATATTTTAGAGATTGTAAGTTGTAACCCCATCACTTGAAATTGAATATAATATTTGTTGCTATATTTCTTGTCTTGATTATTATTTTTCAGGAGCGAAATTTAGTTGTTATAATATGTAATGTAACACACTTTTTTTATTGAAAAATATCATATTTTTTTATTTGATAATAATTTAATTTTAAACTTATAATTTTATATAGTCACACAAATGTTTATGATTGTTTTAGATCATAAATTTCAAAAAGAAAATATTAAACTTCATGACTAGCCAAACACCATTACATTATGGAACAGAAGATTTTTCAATTAGAGTAATTTATGATTAGCTTAGGTGCATTTATAAAATGGAAATATGTACTCTCCATTAAGAAAAGAAAACAAATTGAATCAGATTCTTTTTCTATCCTTGTTTATATTCCCATTAGGTGTATTTACAAGATATTCTCGCACTCACCTTTTAAAAAAAAAAAAAACCACAAGACAGAAATATTTTAAGAAATGGGCATTAATTAACTACAAAAAAAATAAGTCAAGAACTCTAAAATAGGAGTACTGTTATGAAACAAAGACTATAAAGTAAAGACAAGTATAGAGAGAAACTGATATATTATTCGAATTCAAACTGATGTACATAATGAACTGAAATCTCTTCTATTTATAGAAGAAAGGAAGCTGCTCTGTAAGCTGCTACTACAAGCTGCTGTGTAAGCTGCTACTACAAGCTGCAGTGTAAGCTATTATAAGCTGTTGTGTAAGCTGCTACTACAAGCTGTTGTGTAAGCTGCTACAAGCTGTTGTATAAGCTGCTACAAGCTGCTGCTGTACCAGATATGGATAATCTTCTACTGAGAGCAATATTTATCCATAACGGAGTACTGAATGGATAAGCTTATTATACCCGGTATGGATAATCTTCTACCGGAGGTAATGTTTATCCATAACTGGGTACTGAAAAGATAAGTTTATTATACTCGATATGGATAAACTTCTACTGGGGGTAATGTTTATCCATAACCGGGTACTGAAGTGATAAGCTTCTTCAGGAAGCTTATTTCCAATATAGTACTAAATAGATAAACATATTTACGGTGGAGTCCCATATGGATAAGTTTCTTCAGGAAGCTTATTTACAACGGAGTACTAAATGAATATCCATAATATAATATATTTATAATACTCCCCTTGGATGTTCATTAAAAGATAATGTGCCTCATTAAAACCTTACTAGGAAAAACCACGTGGGAAAAAAATTTCAGTGAAGGAAAAAGAGTACACATATTTAGTAAGACGCATTGCTAGGTGCCTCATTAAAAACCTTATAAGGAAAACCCCATGGGAAAAACCTTAGTAAGGGAAAAAGAGTGCATCGCGTATTTTACTCCCCCTGATGAAAACCTTGTTTCAAATATTTGAGTCTCCGCATTCCAATCTTGTATACCATCTTCTCAAAAGTTGAAGTTGGCAAAGATTTAGTGAATAAATCTGCTGGATTATTACTTGAACGGATTTGTTGCACATCAATGTCACCACTTTTCTGAAGATCGTGTGTGTAGAATAATTTTGGTGAAATGTGCTTCGTTCTATCTCCTTTTATAAATCCTCCCTTCAATTGGGCTATGCATGCAGCATTGTCTTCGTATAAAATTGTGGGTCTTTTCTCACATTCCAAACCACATTTTTCTCGAATAAAATGAATTATTGATCTCAACCATACGCACTCCCTACTTGCTTCATGAATAGCTATTATCTCAGCGTGATTTGAAGAAGTAGCAACAATAGATTGCTTTGTGGAGCGCCATGATATGATAGTACCTCCATATGTAAATACGTAGCCGGTTTGAGATCGAGCTTTATGGGGATCAGATAAATAACCTGCATCTGCATAACCAACAAGGTCTGCACTATCTTTGTTAGCATAAAACAAACCCATATCAAGAGTTCCCTTTAAATATCGCAATTTATGTCACCAACATAAACAGCAAGTGTAACAAATTTTGATGACATTTTCTTTATAAAAATACATGGACAAATAACATAATTTATGTAACTTTCTTTCAGCAAATATTTACTGAGGCGATTATACCACACGCGCACAGATTGCTTTAAACCGTACAAAGATCTTTATAATTTGATCGAGTACATTTCTCAAGACTTTGAATTATATGCTTCGGGCATTTTCAATCCTTCAAGGATCTTCATATAGATTTAGCCAAATAAGTCATATAGGTTAAGACTTGTATCTAAATGGTACGACATCTTCAAGTGTCTGGACTGCTAGTCCGATCCTCACAATCGTTTACAATATTGTGCACTATATTGTATTAAATGTATCGTCGACGATCATTTTGTGTCAGTTCCGAAGCGACATAACTTGTGGAGATCTCATCACTTTCTTTATTTTCAGGTACCTGAACTTTTCCGGGAGTTTCATGAAATGTTATGTCGTGGGCTCTTCTAGAGCATATTTCCTCCTCATTATGATCATTTTGATCATTAGCTCCTACTATTTTTCAAGGATTGTTACCTTTGGAACCGATTGGTCTACCACGCTTCATGCGTACAGTAAACTCTATCCTTCAGGGACTTTAATTTTAATAGGAGCATTTGTAGCTGAAATATGATATTTAATTTTAGATCAGCAAATGCTTCTGACATTCGACTTGAATTATCTTCTAAGTGAGGATCATGATAATTCGATTCATATAGCATATTTTTCAACTGCTTATTTCATCCCCCAAATGTTAGAAAAACTAACATATATCCCCAATCATCTTTGGGAAACATATCTTTGTGTATTATGGTAGAGAAATTAATCATATACCACGCAACAAAAGATAGTAAAAATATTTGGTTTCTGATCCTAAACCAATTGTGAAGGGAGGACTTATCATATATTGTTGATCTGATGCATACAAGTGCTGCTATATGCAATTTAGAAAATCTTAGACCAACACATGAAGCTTTGTTCTCATAAGCAATGGTTTAGACATTAATAGGAGGTATTCAATGCTAAACCAGCTTGGATATAAACCAGCATTATCAAGATGAACTGTCTTGATTTCATAATCTGAAAATTATGCTCTTAATCGAGAAAAGCAATTCCAAATGCCAAACTGCAGGTTGACAATAATTACACATGTAACCATCTCATATATGCACCTATAAGTGGTTCACATGATAGGTGAACGGGCCCATATTCACCTTTTATATATTTCAGAATCAGGGGTCTTAGTCCCAACTTTAGCTGGTATAATCAATTCATTATGAGAACAAGCAACACATGAGAATTCCTGAAGAATCTTCTAGTTCTTTAGTATATGCTTATCTGAATTCTCAAATAGCTCATTTAAAAATGACAAATGAAAACTTCAAGTTTATCATGTCATGTGCTATCTCTTAGTAAACTTCTGGTTTACTATGGCATAAACTTTTGCTTTAGTAAACTTCTGGTTTACTGTGATACATGATATAGTACAAATTAAAGAATAAGGCAGGTAACTTCTCACATACATATTATTTTACCCCCTATGATTGTGGAAACATGAAGATTATCAATCTTCCAATCATTTGTAGTCTCAATATGATAGCCATTTGTATTAGTAAACTTCAGGTTTACTACAACATATGTTTTGACCATAATCATATAATATGAATGACATATTTGTATATAAGCTCTTCGAGAGCCTTAATTTATTATCCACAATCTAATATTTATCTGGCACTACTGGTGTCATGTATTCTTTAGGCAAACATTTAGCTCTTCAGGAGTTATTGATACATTTTGTACTATCAAATATTGCTCAGACACTGCTGGTGTCATGAGAGAAAATCACAATCAAATAAACAATGTAAAACAATTGTTTAAGCACACGAAAACTCTTCTTCATAATATTTTTCCACTTCAGGAGGCAATTTCAACTGTGTTACTTCTTCAGGAGCAAATTTAAAATACGAAATATTGAGTATATATTCTCTCAATTATATTAACTCTTCTGGAGGTGAATTGTAATGTATTCACATCAAGAGCGCGTTCATATTTACCCGACTTATTAGTATTGTCACATTCACTTCAGGGAATGGATTAATATTATCAAAAGTTCTCATCCTTCAGGAAATCGAACATAATTATCTGAATGCGCATTAATCACATCAAATTGTGATGCCTCAACCTCTTTTAAAATATTTACTACTTCAGGAGCAAATCGAGGCGTGCATTTAATATAGAGAATATTTATGTAGCTTATCTTCAATTGTAACTATAGAAAGCCTAAATTATCACTTCTGGTGATCATAGACATATACCACTTCTGGTGGTTAACAAAATATAATTACAATGAGATATATGAAATATAACTACTTCTGGTGGT
Organism: Nicotiana sylvestris; assembly: GCF_000393655.2. Lineage (NCBI taxonomy): Eukaryota > Viridiplantae > Streptophyta > Magnoliopsida > Solanales > Solanaceae > Nicotiana > Nicotiana sylvestris. The sequence continues at coordinate 170,999,216 of NC_091061.1, read as the reverse complement.
TGTATATTTCTTGCAAACTCTGCTAGAGTTTAAGTTGATCTAATAATATTATCCATATTCTTTAAAATGACATAAATAAGATATATTATAGTAAACATCATTATCAAATCATAATTTTTCTTTATGTACAACAATTACATAACCATACTATCTATTACAAATAACAAAAATTAAAATATTTACATTTCTACAGATTCACCACCGATTACATGACTTGTTTCTCCTTCTGGGAGTGCAAAGTAATCAGCTACATCCAAATGCATGAAGTCTAAATTATCTTCAGAAATAAAATTTGCTTCAGCATTTTTCTCTGTCTTCTTCAGGGAGGCTTGATAAAGCTCAACCAGGTGCTTTGGCGTACGACAAGTACGTGACCAGTGCCCTTTTCCTCCACATCTATAGCATGCATTTTCTACATTTGGCGCTTGCACCGCTTCATGCTTTTGTTCCTTCCTTTTCCACTGCTGGTGGTGAGGAGGCTTCTTTGGTGCATTATTATTACCATGATTGGGGTTTCTTCCCCGACCACGGCCATGACCACGACTGGGGCCACGACCTCTTCCACGTTTAGCTTGGTGGAAGTTCGTCTCATTCACTTCAGGGAATGGACAAGAACCAATAGGTCGGCTTTCATGATTTTTCATTAATAGCCCATTATGTTGCTCTGCTATAAGAAGATGTGAGATAAGTTCAGAATACTTTTTAAATCTCATCTCTCGATATTGCTGTTGCAGGAGCATATTCGAGGCATGAAAAGTGGTGAAAGTTTTCTCCAACATATCATGATCAGCAATATTATCACCACATAACTTCAATTGGGAAATAATTCTGAACATAGCAGAATTATACTCACTGATGGATTTAAAATCTTGTAGCCTTAGATGAGTCCAATCATATCGTGCTTGTGGAAGAACGACCATCTTCAGGTGGTCATATCTATATTTCAAATTATTCCACAGTATGACTGGATCTTTAACAGTAAGATATTCCATTTTCAGGCCCTCATCAAGGTGATGGCGTAGGAATATCATTGCTTTGGCACGGTCTTGGTTTGATGCCTGATTTTTGTCTTTGATGGTGTCTGCCAGACCCATCGCATCAAGATGAATTTCAGCATCAAGCACCCAAGACATGTAGCTTTTGCCCGATATATCCAGGGCTACAAATTCAAGTTTAGAAAGATTTGACATTATTTAGGAAAAGAAAGTTCTTACCTCAGATACTTTCAAAATATTTGCTCGAGATGGTAGAGCTTCGTGCTGATAACGTGTTATGAAACAAAGACTATAAAGTAAAGACAAGTATAGAGAAACTGATATATTATTCGAATTCAAACTGATGTACATAATGAACTGAAATCTCTTTTATTTATAGAAGAAAGGAAGCTGCTCTGTAAGCTGCTACTACAAGCTGCTGTGTAAGCTGCTACACAAGCTGCAGTGTAAGCTACTATAAGCTGCTGTGTAAGCTGCTACTACAAGCTGCTACAAGCTGCTGTGTAAGCTGCTGCTGTACCAGATATGGATAATCTTCTACTGAAAGCAATATTTATCCATAACGGAGTACTGAATGGATAAGCTTATTATATCCGGTATGGATAATCTTCTACCGGGGGTAATGTTTATCCATAACTAGGTACTAAAAAGATAAGCTTATTATACCCGATATGGATAAACTTCTACCGGGATAATGTTTATCCATAACTGGGTACTGAAAAGATAAGCTTATTATACCCGGTATGGATAAACTTCTACTGGGGTAATGTTTATCCATAAACGGGTACCGAAGTGATAAGCTTCTTCAGGAAGCTTATTTCCAATATAGTACTAAATAGATAAACATATTTACGGTGGAGTCCCATATGAATAAGTTTCTTCAGGAAGCTTATTTACAACGGAGTACTAAATGAACATCCATAATATAATATATTTATAACAAGTATTGAAATATAAATGAACACTCAAAATTCCAATTGTCTCATTTTCAATTTGTTTAATTCCAAATTGTAAAAAGGCTGCAATGGCGAAGCAGTTATCGTCGCCTTCGATTATGACTCGGGCTGTTAACTCAGTATTCTCTTTCGTCCGATTCGCTGAGTTTGAGATTCTCTTTGTCCTCTTTGCCCTTGTAGCATATCTAATCTTCAAAGATCTGGTTAGCTTCTCTTCTTTCCCTTTATTTACTAAAAATTAGGTTATTTTCATTTTCTAAAAAAATGTTTTTTTTTACTCTTCGATTGAATTGTTTCATAATTTCCTGTTAATTGCATATTGCTATAAAACTAGTAACCATTGTGTTGTTCCCTTTATTTGCTTTTTAGCCATATCAGCAATTCAATCAATCATAATATATATTAAAAAAAAAAACGCTACCTGTATTTGTTTGCATGAGAAATCAAATGGATAGTAGCAGATATTTGAGCTTAATGCTTATGTATAAAGCTTTGTCCTTTAAAAACTTTTTCATTAGAAGTAGGGTTCGAGATAGTTCGTGCGCACCTCGACTATTTTACCGAGTACGGTTACCTCCCACCTGTATAGCTACTAGGCAGCTCTGACCACCAATCTCGACTATTTTACCGACTACCGTTACCTCCCACCAGTATAGCTACTAGATAGCTCTAACCACCATCCTCGGCTATTTTACCAAGTACCGTCACCTCCCAACCGTATAGCTACTAGGTAGCTCTGACCACGAAGGTTTAGACACGGCAACCCGGTGCACAAAGTATCCCGCATTCACGCAGGGCCCAGAGAAAGGCCGCAACGTAATTGGTGTGATATAGGCAGCCTACTCTAACGCAAGCGTTAATAGTTGATACCACAGCTCGAACCTGTGACGTATAGGTCACAAGAATGTTTAGTCAGATGGGAAGAAATCACCTTACGTCTTTTTTATCTGATTTTAACTTTGATCTCCCATGGTTTTCACCTATTTGTGTAGTTGCCCAACAATTTATTAGGAATGAGCTTAAATGGAGCGATATGATTAGTGAGGATTCATATAGCCAACTCTGACTTGCTTGGATTAAGGCTTAGATGTTGTTGACTTGTTGTTGTAGTCTAATAATTTAAGCAATTTCCTATATTGACCCAAAATGCAAAGTATGAACTGTAAAAAGTCAAGAATTCAAAGATTTTCCTAATTTCACACTGATAAGTCTTTGTTTTACAATTCCCTATTCCCTAATGGTTCTGACTATTAACCAGCTGTAGTCTGAGAGCATTTCATCTTGCACTCTACTTAAGGTGGTCAATCTTTCTTTAGTTGCTTCATTCTTGATTTGGGGATTGTGTTTTAATGTATCTAACAATTAATTAACAAATTTTAACTGTAAGAATACTTCACTGTCATTCAAAGTGATGACAACTGATATTCCTGCTCTTCGTTTTCTCTTTCAATTTGAACAGACTTTTAAAAGTCTCTGATTTGTCCTTTCATCCCCCAAAAACAAAAAAAGACATGTGATTATTGAAATTATCTATTTATGATATAGCCTGTCTGCCAATAAGTGCTGCATTGCTTTTTGGTAGGAAAGTAACAACCACAACATACCTAGTGTAGTTCCACAAGTGGGGTCTTGGGAGGGGAAAATGTACGCAGACCTTGCCCCTACCTTTAAGAAGGCAGAGAGGTTGTTTCCAGTAGACTCTCGGGTCAGGAAAGATAAAGGGAAGGGATAATAATAAGCAAACCAATCTGGCAACCGAAGCGAAAATACAAAACTAACACTAGGTAATGCAATCAGAAAACCGAAACAAAGGCAACAACAAGTAATAACAGAAGTCTAGGCATAGGAAAATACATGAAAGACAATAAGTGATGTAATAAAACTATTGTTACAAACAAGGACAGCTCGGCTACCTAACCCTTTCTCAAGTAATTTACAAATATGAAGTCGAAGAACAACAATATATGTAAAATAAATGAAAAGAAAAGAAAATTTTGAGTTCATGAGTCAACCAAACATGTACTAATTGCACGAGTCTTTGAAGGATTTTCTTGAGAAAGGCTCTTGATTTTCCTTTTACATGTTTCTTTTCCCCTTTCAAATTGTAACTGAGTTTAAGGCTCTAGAGGTAGTTGTTAGGAGAATGTTGGATGGAGTTCTCATTAGTCGGTCAACGATCTTCAAGCTGTTGTTAGTTCAATCTATCAATGCTGGTTGTAGGGAAGCACTGGTACTAAAATAAATCTGAAGGATAATATTTGTTGAGGCAAGGACAATCTTGTCATTCCAATGCCCGGTATTCGATATTCAGATCCAGCCACGACTTTTAGAAGATGGTCTCATTATACACTAAAGTGATTTTTCTCATCTGTCGAAACCTTGTTAGACGAAGTTACTCAGTACCTATGCTGGTAAAAGATAGCAGGTACCTGATCTAATAGTCGAAGTGTGCAGGAACTGGAGGCCGTACACAATGGTTATCGGAAAAAAGATGAGATGGTCTCGTTATACCTATAAGTTACTTCCTTGGAAAACTTTGGAAGTGTTAATAATTAGGATTGTGGTCGGTAATTACATCGATTTAGGTTGAACATCCACCATGCATATTTCTTGATGTTGTATTTTCTACAATCATGAAAAGCTGTTGGTCCATTACATAGATTCAAATCTTGACTATGAAATTTTGTTAGAAATGATTCTTGGGATCATTGGTTATGCTTTTGGTGCTTGTCATTGTACATAAATAGGACGATTTGGATTAATGTTGTTTGTTTTTCTTCTTCCAGACATCGAGACCAGAGTATAATCAGATATTACTGAAGAAGCCTGGTGGACCTGATTGGTCGCCTTGAGTTATTTGATATTCCTGTATATCCTCCTGTAATACAGCAAAATGTGATTTCCTTCTTATCTTAGCAAATGTTTAACTCTTAGTTGTGAATTGTGATAATGAAATTTCTGGTATCCTGTATAGAGGTACTAATGTCAGTGATCACAATTTGTTTTGTTGATTAGCTAGATCACAAGCTACTGCAGATTTTTCCATATTTCAACTCTTCGAGATGATTTTTCAAACTGTTAAAATTTCCACTCATCCGCTATTGAGACTAAACAAGAAGTCATTTTAAAGATTTTGGTGAAAATCAGTTTTTTTTTTTCTTTTTTCTTTTTCCTCTTTCTCATTTAACTCCATCAATGATAGTCTGACAAAGCATAATCAGTCTCAAGATCGAATAAAGGAAAATGATCGCAAAGCATAATCAATCTCAAGATCAAATAAAGGAATTGCAGTATGCAATGGCGAAGCCAAGAAATTTAATAAAGGTGTTCAAATTTTGAATACCATTTGCTAGTGGGCTATGCAATGGTGTTCAAAATTTATTTTCTTTATCAAGAACAAGTAATATTTTACCTATACACAATATATATTTCGGCGAAGCGTGCTCAGTTGACTATCTGAGTTCTTCCCTCTTTGTACCGGGTAGTCTAATAGAATTTCGTTTAGGTTTGTTAGCGGTCTTTGTTGTATTCACATTGTTGTTTTGCATAGTTTTGTGTTATTGTCCTTTCACTTATTTGTAGTGGTTATTTTCTTTTTGGTATCTTTTGTTGTTACTTGTCTTTTCTCTTGTTTCTTTTCTAATATTATTGCCTCTCCTGTTGAGCCGAGAATCTCCTGGAAACAACCTCTTTGTCCTTTTCGGGGTAGGGGTAAGGTCTGCGTACACTCTACTCTCCCCAGACCCCACTAGTGAGATTTTACTGGGTATGTTGTTGTTGTTGTTGTGTTCAGTTGACTATCCTTCGCCACACATAGCTTCGCCCCTGGCAGTATGTTGATGGTTCAGGCAAAAATAGTCCAAATCTGATATAACAACTACACTTTAGTCCCAAACAAGTTGAGATTTAAACTTGATGAAACCTCCAAATAGGGATACGTAGGATTCATATAACTAATTTGGTAAAAGTGAAGTTGAGTGACTGATGTCTTTATTCTTACTTCTAGCAAACCACTAACAATATACATTCAAACTCGTGGTGTTCTGGAGCCTCTTTGACACTTCACTCAAAAACCAGGACCAGAAACTCGCAAACTATCAGCTAAGGTTTTCTCCAGACACACCGACAGACACACACATACACCTCGCAACACTGAAATTGCACACATAAAATATGACAATAACTAACGCCAAGAAGCTAGATGCATTAGCCTAGCAAATGTGTCACGGGTTCGAGCAGTAGAAACAGCCTCTTGCAGAAGTGCAGGGGAAGATTGCTTACAATAGACCTTTGTGGTCCGACCCTTCCCCTGACCCCGCACATAGCAGGAGCTTAGTGCACCGGGCTGCCTTTACTATCAAGCAATCATTCATATGATAGGACTCTACATGAATTTACAAACGGCTAGTCAAAGAAATTAAATCAAGGCAGGCTGAACCATTGAAGGAAGTATACCTTACATTATTAACCAAAGTTTCACCAGAAAGAAAAATAAGCATTATTTATCAAAAAAAGCAATAGACACCAAACGAGTAAAGAGACTGACATGAATTTAGAGGTTGGGCAAGTATTTGTAAACTAAGTCTAATTGTATCACTCTGAGGAGGAGGATGTAAACTCAACATTCATAAATTCAAGAAAACAGAATATATTGAAGCGATCTCTGGTACCTACTGGCATGTCTGGATCTAGTTGGCCACGAACATCGTAAGGTGCTACATTTTGCAAATTCAGCATACCCTGGAGGGGATTACCAGAAGGTTAATCCAACAACCAAATCATACAAAAAGCAGTGTTCCCAACTCATATCAAAGTCAACACCATTCAATACCTAAACACAAATAGAAAATTGTTTAAACCCCATTAAAGGATATCAAAATTTGTTATAGCATAAATCCCAACATGGCCAAAAATAAAAGGAAATTTACTTTCTCACTACTACTAATCATTGAATAAACGACTAGAATAACTATTGTTCCTTCCATTGAAACGAAAACACTGTATTCTATAGTAACAGATTTTTCTCCATAGATCTTTCAAAGAAGAGCATGCTGCTAATAACAGTGCCGTGATCTAGAGGCTCCTCATCACGAAATATCATACGGTTCTTATTGTAACTCCCTGAATAACTATTTATATTATTTTGTTGTTGATGAGAAGCAACTCTCTGGCCATCTTTTTCAAAAGATTCAAGGATCAGCTAGTGGCATCAATAAATCCACTGATTATGAATTCACAAAAGTATTCCTTTATTAGGTCAAGACAGAAATTTCTACATTGGATCAGAGACTTGTTAGAGCTTACATCTTCCTGCCAAATCCGATTCTCATCTAGGACAATGGGTTACTAGGTTAAACATCTTCTGGTTTAGTGTCAAATTACAAGGTTGACTACTTCAACGTTAGTGCATCATGGTACATCTCACTTAGAGTCCGTTTGGCCAAGCTACCAAAAACTACTTATTTTGAAAAGAGCTTTTGTTCAAAAGTATTTTTGGAAAAAGTACTTTTGCAAAATTGCAGTTTGTGTTTGGCCAATTCGTTTGAATAGTGCTTTTTGCAAGCTCATTGTGTTTGGCCGATCTTTTAAAAAAACACTTTTAAGTATCAAATTACAAAAAAGGGCAGTAAAGGTTCAATTTGTGATTAGCATTATTTGCCTGCAGAAATATGATATATGGATATATCAATTCTAGCAATTTTCAAATAGATCAGGATCGCTGGATGGCTGAAATAAATTTAAACATTTGTTATAAAAGAATTCAATTAAATAGATCAGGATCGTTGGATGACTGAAATAAATTTAAACATTTGTTATAAAAGAATTCAATTAAAATATACAACATAAAATAATATAAATTAAAAATTCCAGTCAATATAAAATATAGTTATTCCAAAGCATTAACATTGAGTGTTTGGTAGTACTTATTGTTTACATGATAATTTAAATATGTCAAAATACATCATTCAATATAAATTTAAAATCTACTCTTAGGAATAGGAGAAAGAGAATAAAAATATGACTAAAATAAAAGAGAAGAAATGTATAGTAGAAATAAAAAGAAAAAGGAAAAGAAAAGAAAAATGTTAAATTACTGAGGGGTAATTTGAAAAATATGAATGTACTGTAAGAGTATTTTGTCTTGAACAAATTAATTTTCTGCTTCTTGGAAGAAGCTAAAATTTATAACTTCTCCCTAAAAGCAGAAAAAATGCATCTGTTGCTGCTCAAAAGTACTTTTTCATTTTGGCCAAACACCTTAAACTTTTCAAAAAGTATTTTTTTTTGACAAAAGAAGAGTACTTTTGGCGTCCCACAAGCTTGGCCAAACATGCTCTTAGTAAATTAAAACTTCAGATGTTTCACGGATCACTAGAGAGCTCTAACTTCCTATAGGTAAGTTGCACAGATTGTAAGATGTCTTACTGCACCCAAAAAAGCAATGACATCCTATTTGCACAAGTTATTCTCTTCAGAGATGATCTTGTTGCCACAGATATGTGCCACCTTGGGACCTAGGGATGAGATTCGCCAATATTCTGGAGCTTCTTGGATGACAATTGTGGTAATCCTGTAGCCTACAAAATAAAACTGCTGAACATAAATCATGCGGAACTAGTTTTCGGGTTTGTTTGAGAGAGAAAAAGGTACAATTACACAAGTAGCTACCTACAAGGCAGAAATCTTCTCCATGACTTAAACACAAGTACGTTCTTTCTTGAAATTCAATTCTATTTTTGAGAGAAACAGATATACATGGCAATACATGGAAAAGCTAAACTGCACTATCAAAGGAAAGAGGATGAAGGACGGAAAAAGCAAAATTTAAGTTAAGAGGTTACATCTCTTTTACCATTATTAACTGCTTTCCTGATGGAATATGCTGCTTCCTTTTCCGATCACTGTAATACAGAAATTTCACAGGGGACTGTTAAAAAACTTCTTTAAGTTGGAGAAAGAGTCACCAGTTCCATAATGAAAATTATTCTACCTACCTAGGTGCCGTGTTTTCCTCAGTGAGCCCCTAACAATTCCAGTTTACCAGATAATATCATAATAGTGCACCGAACAGGCAGAGAAAGATCCATGGACATGATTTATGTTTGCAATCACCACAAGTTAACCTCACACAAAACCTGCAAAGATAATATCTGCCAAAAATAAAGAGAAAAATAGAACAAAAAGTTCAGTTAATCATAATACTTCGAAGGGGCAAATTGCTATTTTCTTTTCTGATGACGAGAAAAAACAGCTAATAACCATGAGATACCTTTAGAACTCTGGTCATTGATAATAATTATCAGCAAAGCACGTCATCAACATACGTCTAGAACAACTTCAAGGTACGAGAGTTAGACATTTGGATCATTTACAACCTTCTCTGATATTCAAAAAAGTACCAGAGAGCCAGATACAATGAGGAAACCAATGATTCATACAGAAGATTAGGGGGTTAAATTGATTCACATAAAAAGGAAGAGGGCTTTAGGAAGATTACAAATTAACAGTTGGATGCACCAATTTGTGCCAACATCGGCAGATTTATACATTGCTCCAAAGTGAAGTACAGAGATGTCAACCTTGTCAACTGAAATGCATTTTCAGAAGAATACATTGACTTTTACTGGATTCTGTACATCTCCACCGATGGAAAAGAATTTACAGGCAACTGTTATTGATTCTCAAAAAGATAGAAAATGATGATGCTGGCTGGTAATTGGGGGGGGGGGGGGATAAAAATCATCCCTCTCTGTCAATGTTATTATCACCAGGTGGCATCTTTCTTGTATCTGAGAGTGATAGTCGCCTGGGCTTTGTTGACACTGCTTCAACAAGCCCTTCTGAAGTCAAGGTCAACGCACTGGTTCCTGATGATGAACCCAATAGACGCTGAACTGCAGGAGCATCAGTGGGAGATGATGCTGAGATGCTATAAGTGAATACCGTCATTGGGTGATCAAACTTGCAACTTGGGCCAAATTTGCAGATCCCATATCTGGAATAGAAAATACACAACGGTTCTCCCTGCAAAACAAATCCAACAAAGAAACCAAAAGAGATCTTTTCAGCTCACTGAGTTTCCACATTACCAAAAAGGTTTTAACTGGGGGAAAAAGTAACCATTTTTTCTTTATCCTATTTCAACTTATTCTTTTCCCACATCTCTTCTTCTCTTCCTTTGATTTTCTTCCAAAATATGTTCCAAGACTGTACCACTCATGCAGATTATCATACTCTCAAGTCTCAACAGCTCCTTTAGCTAACATAATTACAACTAAGTTCAATAAGGTGGTGTCTGATTAGAAATCGATTGAACTTATATTTTTAATGTTTAAATTAGAATCTGAATTTGAAGGAAACGGTTTTGTGTGCGTCAAAAGAATTGTTTTCTAAAAAAAAACCTTTTACTCCTGTTTCCCTTTTGCTTTCTGTAAATAAGAATATTGCTGTTTGGTTTAGAAAATATTCAGCCAGAGCACATACTTAGAATTCGAAGAAGTGAAGGCTTTCAATGCTACAATTGTCAGTAAACACCTTCGTGTCCCCAAACTTAGTAAGCAGATCTTTGTTTCTTCATTTCTAATCCTTAAACTTGACAAATTTTGTCACAAAATGACTTGCTAGAATACCAAACAATTAGCAGGTTAGTCAGAAACTAGCCTTAACATGGATTCCAACAAGTCATACAGGTCTCCACAAATTTGAAGTCATAATCAACCAAAAAAAAAATCTTTACTTTATTTTTGAAGAACACTCTACTTCATAGAAAAATAATGAAGACAAACATCTCTTTGAAACCAGTTTACATGTAATGTCAATTAATTAACCTAGTGGCAATTTATTCACAGTGGGTCTGTGGGAACACAAAAATAAATACTTAACAGAATTTGGAAGAGGGCCAACTTTGCAGAGTCGGTCACCAAGTACATCAAGCATGAGAAACAAAATTATATTTGCACAGAAATGTCATATTCGATTAATATCACTTCCAAATTTCGTTTCACTAGCACTGATAAACAGTAGTTCCCCGTGAGAGGAAATAGTCTAAATTTATCCATAGAATATTGGCCACATTGATGTTCAAAAAAATCCATCTCAAAGGGGGATATCATCATAACCGCTTAAAGCTGACAAAAATAAGTGTGGAAGTTTTGAACAGCAAACTCATCACAAGACTTATGTCATACTAAAAACACCAGCAAATAACAAAAAAGGTTTACTCACAGGGCGTAAAGGAAGTCCAATGGGACTTAACATGCAGTCAGGAGGAGGTATCAGCCTTTCCCTCGGATGATGGAATCTACAAACAGCACCAAACTTGCAGTCTCCAGTCTTCATGTAAAACTGGCATTCAGGCTGCCCAGGTCGTTCAGGGAAGACATTCTCCCCCTGCAATGCATAGTACCCCATAGGAACAGAAGCTGGACGATATGGGGAAGTAACTCCTTGGGATCCCATATTTACTGCATCACCGGATCGTGAAGTTCCATAAACCTGGCTATTTCCAGCTGTCTGTTGCTGGCCCTCGGGAGAAGAAATCGATCCCATCTGACCCTGAAAGAGATATTACCTCCTATGTAAATTGAGTTCATATGCACGTATTATTAAACCTCAAAAGTAGATAAGGCACAGCTCGCAAGCTTGTGCAATACCAAGATTATAGAAAATACTTGACCATAAACGAATGCAACATCTGGCCTGAATACTGCCATATAAATCGCAAAGAGATTAAGTTCAATTTGTGAATACTCCTACTGGGACTAAGGTCAAGTTCAAACTCAGCCAGCTCCGCTCCCCATCAAATAAAAGATGATTATTCAGAAGACAACATATTCTCACAAATACATTCTAAACTTATTTCCATCTGGACATCAGCTACAATAACAACTTAATACCATATGACTACAAGAAGGGATTGTTGCTTTATCTCCAAGAAATATAAAGGCAGTGAATAGTCTCCTTGAAACTACTTCGCAAACTTTTCTCGCCAATTTCATAATTGAGAAAGTAATAATCTTAACATCCCCACAAAAGAAAATTATTCACTCAAATAGCATAGGAAGGAGAAGGTGCTAGCATAATGACTCCGAAGAGGAAGAAGGTATGACTTCAATATCTAATAATGGGGGCATCCTCAAAGAGAAACATAGGAGAATTTCATCTTGGTAGTAATAATTACCAAGATATTCTTCCAAAGAAAATCTCTACCACTAAATTAAAGTGGAATTGTTTTCCGATGTTGTGATGCAATCATTCTCAAATATATTCAAGTAGAGAACAGAACCTTTGAAGAAAGAACAAAATCTTAGTAAACATGCTGCGATGAAAATGGATATAGTAATTCTAATATTTGTCCATCAGACTTCAAATATTCCAGAAAGGTTAAAGTAATCCCCAAATATGAATATAGATAAGAGGTTACAAAAGCTTAGCCATAAAAAAGTGTAAGCCGAACTTCTTGATCAACAAGCAAATTTGGAACCCAAGTTATAATAAAAAGGACTGGATGCAGCAAATTCTAGTTTCCAGAATAGCAACAAAGTATAAAATTAGGCCATAGATAACAAGCAAATGCAAGGTATCATGCGAAAGCTTACACTGTATGCAAATCCTGGAACTGATACTACTGCCTGAGGCATTATCAATGGAGTGTAACTTGACGGAGCCTGCCAGCGTGCACCAGGGATAAAAGATCCTCTGGACAAGGGATAGGACAGCTGACCAGGAGTTGTTGCAGAAGGAACAGGAGGATAAGTAGGGGAGCCACGTAAAGAGACCATCATGTTAGAAGGTTGGGGATGGTGAAATTTACAGGTACTTCCAAACTTGCACTGTCCAGTTCTCATGTAATAAGCACATTCAGCCTCATTCTGCAGGAATAAAAAAAAAAGACATTACGTATAACCACAGAGCACAAACACGTTTCAATAAAGAGGTCTCGATCAGCCATTTGCACAATCATACACACCCAGTAAATACAATGAAGCAATGCATGTATCCCATGAATATCAAATACAACGTCAAGGCAATAAATTCATTTGTTAGCTTTATCTTCCATATTAAACATAGGTACGGTTCTCTTTAATCATTACAATCGATCTTATATAACTTTAGCAGCAATCATGTGGAACAAAAGAAAGGGCTTTTGCAAGCCCCTGCCTGACAATATGGTAAGTTGAAAAACATGCAGGTTAAGCTTTCATTAGAATCATTATGAAGTAAGAACCTTTTGCATACATTAGAAAACCAATGTTATTAAATTCAACAAGTAATTCGGATAATGAAGTCAAACCGGGCGAAGTGGATAGCCCAAGACATTTAGGGTAACTCTTCCAGCAATCCCAGCCTTGTCTTTAGGATGGTGAAACTTGCATGTGGCTCCAAATTTGCAAGTTCCAGTCTTCAAGTAGTACTGTAAAATTACTAAAATCATTCAGTTTGTGAGCTAAATAGGTTAAAGGGAATTAGCGGAGACAAATGGAAAGTTACCACACCAAAGCTCGTGCAAAGCATGACTTCAACAGCCAGAAAATAAACTTAAGAAAGATGATCATATTTAATGCTTGACTGCTCTAACTCTAAAAACTAGTCACTCCACATACAAGCATCATTTTGAGTCTTCTGCCTGTGGGTCTACTGCTCTGATTCACTAAAACTCCAAAAATGAGAGAACTTTTGAACTATTAAAAAGCAGCCTAAATTAACATTTAAAAGAGAATAGGCTCTCTATTTAAAGAATAGTCTTGACAAATTTTCTGATTTTAAATTTAAATTTCCTTTTTGTAAAAATCTAGCCTCAAGCTAGTTTAAAATTGAGGCTATTTGTTGTTGTTCCATTTGTATCAATAGATGTTATTACACTGCTATTCATTTCCTATACGATCAGCAGATAAAAGACATATTGGATCTGGAACATACCTGGCATTCTGGTTGTCCCATTCTTTCTGGATACTCCCCTTTCATCCTTGCCGTGGCAATGGCCTACATCAAATACTTTGCATATCCATCAGTTCCCAAGATACAAAGGAATATATGCAAATCATAACTGCATAAATCTTTATGAATATATGTAGAGTCAAATTCAGTGACGCTTATAAAAATTCTAGCAGGAAGATAGCGTAGGCATTATATATCTACCAATTATCATCAAGAAATAGGATCCCAACTGAATATCTCCTATTGCAGTGTATAGAAATACCAGCTGCAGTGCGTACATGGAAACTTATATCTAGTATGCATAACATATGTAAACTAAGGATGTGAAGATTCAAAACCTATGGCTGAGATATTCACATGCCTACTTATAACCTCCGTCACTCTAAATTTTTGGCAACTTAAACTTAAGAGTGCAGGTTGACTTTCAATCCTTCTTCTTTATGATACAAGGAAAAGGAGAATTTTCTCTAACCTGTCCACTTTCCAGGCATTGCTGCCCAAAAATGGGATTACAAACAGTATCACATTGTCATGAAACATTTTAGTGAAGGAGACAAAGAGCAGCAGAGCAGAACTTCTTTTGTCAGTTTAGTAAAGCCAAGTCTTGGAAGCTCATCCATAAAGAGTTCTTCAAAGTTTCATCAAAAAAGAAAAAAGAATAGCCATGCCCCAAATCTTCTTCTGTTCTTAACTCACCCAGTCTCCATCCTTCCACCTTTCCTTACCTTTCATCTAGACTCTTTTTCTGCTCCTGCCTTATAGTATAACAATTTGGCATTCTTGGGATCTATTACTTCCAATGTATGGAGTTCTTTTTTCACTACCAATGCGTGGAAGTTAACACAAAATGGGCATAGGCAACTGCAGAGAAAGGATAACATGGAGAGAGAGAGAGAGAGAGAGAGAGAGAGAGAGAGAGAGAGAGAGAGAGAGGAGGTAAGTTGCAGTAGAAAGGAAAGGCTTCAAGGTGTCATGAATGCACATGGAAGCTTTCTCTCTCTGTTTTCAGATAATAAGGATAATAACATCCACTTATGTTATTAAAATGCGCTGTTGAGATTGATCGTGGATTGGAGCAGATTGAAAATACCTATGCCATATATAATAGTAAATGAGAAACACTGTCAACAGATAACCAGGAAAAGGGAAACCCAATGTGTCACCAGATTAATTAGTTTCCTCTTATTTATTCCAAGAGACAGAGTAAACATTTGTCAAAATCCCCAAAGATTTTAATCACTTATCCAACTATTAGACAAGCAAAACCCATTCAGAGGACTGATGTCTACACTAGAAAATTTATTTCACATTTTCCAGTGTCTTAGCTACAGTAAAGAACGGATGAAACGCATATATAGCCATCTCTTAGAGGTATAAAATGTGCAACTATGTAACATATCTTTCCATAAAAACAGCTACTGTAACTCCCAACAAAGCATATACATTGGTTTCCTATACCTTCCTATTTGGAGAGGACTTATCTCTCCTGTTTTGCTGCTGCATATATCTCTCTGGATATTGGCATTTAGGAATTTATACAGGATAAAGTCATTTATAGACCAATTGTACATCAAAAAGAAAAAAGAAGAGGGAAATTTTCTTTCTAAAGACGATCGAAATCTTATTATGTTAGGGATAAATAACATACATAAAGGCTCCTTACATAGGAGTTTAGGCTTCACCAAATAAAGAAAGTTTTCTACTTACCAAGTTCCTAGTTGTGAAACAATTTTAAAAATATTTTGTACAATTAATCAAAACGTGTACACTGATCTTAGATGCATTATCACGTTTCCTTTCAATTTGTAGTGTAAAGATCACGTGCTCCAAGCTTCCCACACAAATATATAAATGCTAGGATCACATACATTTTAAGTACACATGTTTGCTAGCTGAGATAACAGAGCTCATGGAATTAAGTTAAAACAATATTTTCTTACGATAGATGGTAATTGAACACAATGTCTTGGTCTATTTACGAAACAATGTATTAGAAGAAATATAGTCAGATGTGTCATAATTCAATGTCAACTATGCTATTTTTTTATACAGTTCTTGAAGCAACTGTTTGAAATGCATAAGCTCCAGATGTTGCTAAAACCATTGCTCTGTATTCAACCCCTCCAGTTGACCAGACAGTAATTACTTCTTTTCTTCAAGAGATCAAATTTCCACCACTCAATACACAATGAGTGTGCATAGACCATCTATCAGATCGAGGTCTACTCCAATCTTCATCCACATATCTAACAATCTCAGTATTTTCTCAACCTTCATAAGGAGTCCTTGACCCAAAGCACTCTTGATATGTTACTGCCATGCCTTATACTATAAGGCAGGAGCAAACCATTGCATTTCAATGACTATCATGATATCCTAAAAAATTGACTAACCACACTAACCGAAAATAAATTTCGATATGCAGTCAGATAATTGAGTTTACTGACCCCTGCTATCTTATCTTATCCACACACACACCAAAAAAAAAAAAAGGAGTTCGCTCAATCATGTAGTAGTGTTTTGCTAAAGGTTTCTCAAGTCTCAACAGTAACAACATTGTTGTGTCAATTGGTCGGCAATCAACCATATTGGTCCATCCAAGATAATTATCTTTTCGCAATATACCACACTTAAGTTGGACTGGGCCACCTCTATGACAAAATAATATGTGACCCAATCCAAACTTTGCTTTAAATTTGAATAAGGAGATACCATTTGGTGCCTCAATCTCTTTAGGATCGTTAACCATAATATCAACGTCATCCACACACAAAAAGGATGCATTGACCTTGATTGGAACATTGGTAGGAGATGGAATAATACACCGAGCCTAAGTAGGGTGTCCCAGGATATTAGAAATATAAAACAAGAATAACAACTACGGCTGAATTGGAGGATAACACAATGAATTTCTGCAGTCGATCGTATGGTCGGAGGCTCCTAAAGTTTTTATGTAACACAGTAAGTGACATTGACATGCTGACATGGCATTGTATTGTGGACATGGCACACATGATGATGTGGTTCTTACTGGACTAAGTGATGTGCTCTACCTCTACTAGCTAAATGGTACGCTGAGATGGCAGTGCTAATTAGACTACAGACAGGGACGACATGTTAATGTGGTTGATGACGTCTATGTGTGGAAGTTTATACACCAACAGTAACGGTAATGTTGTTGGCTCGAGTAAGAGTGCATGGCAGTGTCTCTGTTGACAACTGTGGTCATCTCCACGAGATGAACTATAATGTGGTTGTTTCCACAAGACGAACTATAAATGTGGTCACTGACTAACTTGACCACCGAGATTGGTACCAGTGTCGAGGCAATGAGTGTGCCGGCTTACTTACAAAGCTGAAAGATTTTCTCAATGAAAGAAACAACCTAGATTCTACAATTGCCTCTATTTGGATTAACACCACGTAAACCAAGAGGAAAGAAGAAAGAAATTCAATTAATGATAAATGCTCTATTCCTTAGTGATAAATACTCCCTCCGTCCTATTTTATATGATGGTACTTGATTACATAAGAAGTTTAAGTTGTTAATCTGATGTATTATATTAGTGATAGTGGAGAGAAATATTAACGTAACAGTGGAAAAGTTAGTTAGATATAGATAATGTCACGTCAATGTTCCAAATCTGAATAGTTTAACAATTTGAATTCCTAAAAGTAGTGAAAGTTGTTGTAGTAGTGGAATAGGGTCAAATATTTTAAATCCTAAAATGGAAAGAACGTCATATACTACAGAGAACAAATACATAAGGTTTCGTCATATAGGGACATATGCTACATGAAATAAGTGGACTACAGTGCCTTACCAGCTTCCTATTAGGAGGATGGTTAAATCGGCAAGTTGATCCAAACCTACAGAGACCAGTCCTGATGTAGTAGGAACAATCTGGTTCACCTTCACGGACAGGATAATGTCCCGACTCAATTGATTCCCTTGATCTCAAGTTCATTTGCCACAGAGTGTCTGAAAAAACAAGTGGATACGCAATGACACTACTTCATCTTAAGTAATATTAGTATTGATACCAGTTCCATAAACTTCTTCTCTAAGTTCTGGACCTTGTTAACTCATTTTACCAGCATTTGATCTTGAAAAATAAAACAACTTAATAAGGTGCATTTTTTTTCTTGCTTATACGGTTCTATATTTCGTTTAATAAGGGTATTGTCCGAGTCAACTTGCGCATACCTTGCTTATACAATATTCGTCTAACAATAAATGTACAAGAAAGTTGATGAGTACAACCATAAGTACTTTAGGTGCATTTCATCAGCATCATAAGTCATACAAGAAATTAGAAACAATGCATCCAAAAAGCTATCAAATTCCAGCCCCAGGGCCTAGCTCAAGTGGCAAAGGGTGGTGGATTTGTGCCTTAGGTCACAGGTTCAAGCCCCCACACCATGCAAAGCAAAACCTAGTATTTAAGTGGAGAAGGGTAGAGGGACAGACCAATTATCCACCGAGTTTCGAAGGCTGCGGTTGGTCCAAAAGATCAGCCCCAGACGGATTTCTCGGTCATAAAAAAAAAAAGCTATCAAATTTCACATGAACTCTTCTTCTTTAAACCATGTTAGACAATTCACCTAAAATTTACTAGCTACCATTTGTTGTTACAGATCCAACTCCTATAGTGGCCTTGCATATTAATTAATTTATAAATAGTGACAGATAAATCCATATATCAATAGATTTGGGGGGGGGGGGGGGTAAAACTGTAAAAAGTGAAAGAGAAAGAAAATAATAAAGGGATGAAAAATAAATAAGGGTGCATTATCATAACACGCAGACAGAAAGTGAAAAAGACTTAGCATTTGATATACTTTTGTGAAAACAATATGCAAAATATATGAAGTAATATATTACTCTACTACCATATAAAAAACTTTTTCCCAAAAAAGAAATCCCAATTATAAAGATCCAATCTTTATCTTCTTATCTTATTTAATAAGCAACAAAAAAACAATTAAACAATTGCAACTCAATTACAAGCATTACCAACATTGTATTTCACCATAACAGTTACAGTAATGATCCTTCAAATAATAAAGAAGAAGAAAAACGTAAATGAAAAGTTTATGTTAAATTGTTTCCATAATATATAAAAGGTCTTATTTTTTTGGGGTGGGGGGTGGGGGGTGGGGAGAACCAACTAAAACGGACCATAATATTGAACGTGCACTCATATGTATTACTAACACACACAGCTTTGACAGAGATGAAAACTTTTGCCACAAAAAAGAACATCCCAACTATAAAAATGCAATCTTTATCTTCCTACCTTATTTAAGAATCAATAAAAAATAAAAAATTACAAGTCAAGATTACAAACTTTAGCAGCACTATATTTCACTACAACCCTGGAAACAGGGTCTTGCAGAAATACATGGTAAGGGTAGGTATAATAGAATATTGTGGTCCTGTCTTTCCCAGACCCCGCCACAACAATTACAGTAATGATCCTCAAAAATTAAATTAGAAAAACTTTGTGGCGTAAAATAGGGAATTTATGCTAAATTATTTTCAAATTTACGAAGCTGCATACGTTTTTTGAATGGACTAAAAAATAAATAGGGTCGTATAAGTTGAAACGGAAGGAATACCTTAGTCAAGAGGCAGTGTTACTAAGGATAAAAAGGGAAATTTATATTAGATTATTCCAAATTTATAAAGAGTCATTCTTTTGTTGACAGACTAATAAAGAAACACGGTCACATAAACTGAAACCGAATGGGAAGTTTATGTTAAATTATTTCTACATTTTATTTTTGTTCTTTTTGAAACGGACTAAAACCAAAGAGTATCACATAAACTAAAACGAGTACCTTGATCGAGAGACGGTGACAAAGAGGAAGGACCTTCAGTCACAGACAAGGAAATTCCGGCATCAAAATCCATTATGATGATGATCAGAAGCAGCCCATAACCGGAATTTCCATTAATTCTGAGCACACAAAACACAAAAAACACACCCTCTCTTCTGTTTGATGAAATGCACAAAAGAAACAAACTTCAACAGAGAGGAAAAAAGGGGGAATTCAGACAAACGTAAAAGAGGGAACAGAGAGAAAGAGAAGGAGAAAGAAAAAGAACGTTTTTTCCTCTCCACACAAAAACAAAAGAGAAAAAAAAGAAAGAACAAATATGAACCAATCAACCATTTGGGGAAAAAATATAGAATCAACCAACCAAATATTTACACGCAAATTTTGCTTTTGACAAAGTGTTTCTCTTTGGTACCTTAGTACTATTTATATTTCTTTTGTTTTAATATTCCTAAGATTTTAAGTTGACTTAACACATGTGCTCTTCTCTTTGTTTTCTTAATATTTCCTCAATTCTTTATGTTCTAAATGCTAATTCTATTGATAGTGTTTTTATTTGGATTTCTTCCATTGCGACCTAATTACTCTTTTAACCTCGTACTAGGTTTTAGAAGGAATAATTTCGTTCGGAATTACTTTGTAAAAACCTATGTTTTATTTGGTGTTCTTCAGTATTACTATATTTTATTAATATCCAGTGAAAATAATTATATAATAATATTTATAATTGACCATAAAACTGATCTTCAGTTTTTTATCGGTTAATTTAATTTACTTGATTAAAACAAATAACACAAAGCTATGATTAAAAAGAAAGAGAAACATAGAGAAAAACTATGTTTAGTACGACAATGTTACAATACGACATTTACAAGAGACATTTTCCTTGGCGTTAACGTGTAAAAAATGTTTAGTAAGGCCTCGTTGTTTCCTGGCAGAAAAATGTTTGATTCTGAATAGCTCAAAGGTAAAAACTTACCCGCATCGGATATTTATTTGCTCCAAAATATGTAATTACTACAAAATATTGTTTCTAAATTTAACAGCCAGAGATAATAGTTGTGTGGTGGTGAATGACAGTAGATGTAACTGTTAATGATGGTTTGTACGATGAAGGATGCATGGCGGTGGATGGTGGCAACTGGTGATGAAGGTGGCTAGTGATGGTGGGATTAGCTGTTGAGCTGATTGATGGTGGTGGCTAGTGGTGGATATGATTAGGAGTGGTGGTTGCACCGCAATGACTAGCGGAGGAAGTACTTGGTAATGAAGGTTAGTGGTGGTGTAGCGGTGGCTGTGCGGTTAAGGCTAAAAATAATTGTAATGGGTCAAGTATTGATAAAAATATCTCGAGAAATTCAAAAATAGTCACAATTTCAAAAGTAATCGAAATTTAGTAACTTTTCATATAAAGATAAATCTAAACGAAAACACTGTTCAAAATCCGGAAAAATGCTCCAGTATAATATACTGGAACTCCAGCATAAGTATACTGGAACTCAATATAATATACTGGAGTTCTGGTATAATATACTAGAGGTGCTCCAATCTCCAGTATATTATACTGGAACTTTCCGCGTGTTGGAGTTCTAGCATAATATGCTGGAAGTTCATACACAGTGCACCGATCTCCAGTATATTATGCTGAAACTTTCCGTGTTGCAGCAAAATAGTGGCTATTTTTCAATAACTTTGCAAACGCTGGCTATTTTTAAATGGCCCGTCCGAAAACTGGCCGGCATGTGCTATTTTAACAAAAGTATCATATTCACGTGAATCTTTAAATCAACTTAAAACTTCATAGAAAATCTAACTAAATCAAAGTTATTCATAGCTAATACATGATTTAAAAGAAAATATTTACATAATAATAAATTTAATAAGCTTAAATCTAAATAATTTAGATTCAAACCTCAATCAATCAAAAACAACCGTAATTAATAGTAGTTGTTTATAACTGTAATGTACAGGGACTTGTTCAAGTTATATATTTATGACCTCCCATTATCCCCTCTCGGTTCCCACATTTTTGCCATAGACTTTGATTATTTTAATGAGATATGACCTACGATATTGTTCGTTGTTTTATTTAGAAAAATATTTGACAATGACATATTATATTATGAAATACTCCCTGTTGCTGGGTATATTACGTTGGGAATCAATTTCATCACGTAACAGTAGATAGCAGTTGACATATTTAACAAACGATAAATGTCGATAATTTATCTGGTAAAATATGTATTTGGTTATTCAAAATTTAAAAAATTTAATTGAATGACCTTTTCAGTGCTATATAAATAGTTAAATAATTTTTCTATTATAAACAAAAAAAAAAAGACTTTACTAGACAATTTCAAATAATTATGCGCTCATTTGGATAATGGACTCTGTGAATAATATAAAAGACTTGATTTATGTTAGTGTTAAAAAGAAAAAATTTAATATCTCAAAAAGAATATTTATTAATGTCTAGATTCATTCTTTTAATGGGTCTTTATTAGACAAATCAATTTAAATATATTTTAATATGTATAAAAGTAAATTAGAATAACTTTGAATATAATATTTTATTAACAACGAATGGGTATCAAAATCAGTTATGCTTTTGTAACTTTGAAATTGACCGAAGATTGGTGTTGTATAATCGTTTCCTTAACGTCAAATTTGATAACTTTTCATTAACTTTTTGAGAATAACAGTCCTTAACGTTAAATGACTATAACGTTGATGACATTGAATTCCTAATGCATTTTAACGTTTCTTTCATTTAAGATTGTCTTCTTTGGACTATATATAGAGCTATAAACTTGTGTTCATGGTAGTAGAGTGAAAAAACAAAGTTAAAACTTTTTTTCCTTTTCTTTTGTGTTGGATTTTCTTCTTAATCTTTGTTGTTTCTGCTCCTAGTTATACTAGAAGAGCTTGTTGAATCCTGGGGGATACGCCTAATAATATTTATCTCAGTGTGAGCGAAATATCCTTAAGGACAGTGTCTTTGACACGCCTCAAGCTAAACCTTTTATTTGCCATAGTCATCCAATTTTTTCCAACAATCTTAAGGATATTTCCACGTTGTTATTATGGAGACTAACGTTGCTAATATTGTTGTTTATGCTACTACACCTGCCGCACCAACTGTTTCTGTTGTTGTTCCATCACCAATTACCTATGCCAAACTTTTTCCTGATGTTTCGAAAATTGAGGTTTTTGGTGGAGATAATTTTAAGCGTTGGCAGGAACGCGTGCATTCTATTTTGAATATGCATGGAGTTGCTTTTGCACTTACTGATCCTAAGCCAATTAAAGCAACTTCCATTCAGATGGATCAATGAGTTCATGCTAATAAGGTTTGTAGACATACTATAATTTCTACTCTTTCTAACGAATTGTTCGATGTCTACATTTCCTATAAGGAGGCAAAAGAAATCTGGGAGTCAATGATAATAAAGTACACTGTTCAAGATGCTACTAAACAAAAGTTTGTAATTGTAAATTACTACAAGTGGGAGATGACGGAGGACAATGACATAACTGCACAAATCAACGAATATCACAAGTTGATTGAAGATCTCAAATCTGAAGATATTTCTCTGCCCGAACAGTTTGTTGTTGGTATGCTTATAGAAAAACTTCCCAAATCTTGGCGTGACTACAAACAACAATTGAAACACAAACACAAGCAATTGTCGCTGAAGGACTTGGTCAAGCACATTATAATCAAAAATATCAATCGCAAGCAAGTTGTTGCTGACAAAGGAAAGGAGATTGCTACAAGAGCCAACCTTGTGGAGGACAATAAGCGGCAGAACAAATCAAATAACATGTATGCTAAAAGAAATGGTTATAAGCCCAAAACCAACAATCAAACCTTCAAGAAAAAAGGCAACTGCTTTGTGTGTGGCTGTCACGACCCAAAACTGACCCGGTCGTGATGGCGCCTATTGTGAAACTAGGTCAGCCGATACAAATCCCCAAAACCAACCAAACATTTATAATAAGTCATTTAAAGCCATTAATTAGCTAAAATCCCAAATATGAGTTAAAATCAACAATGCAGAAATATAACACAGCCTAACATCGGGGTGTCACTAGTCATGTGCAACTACAACTCGTCTAGGAATAAGAAAAGACAACAGTTTGAAAATCAAAAGTTATTACAAAGCTGAATAAGATAGGAAGGAGAAGCACTTGTGACGACCCGACCGATCGTCTAAAGAATTAATGCCCCGATCCTCTATTAATTGTTTTTCCCGTATTTATTTCTGCTATTTTGATTTACCGGGATGTTCGGTTGTGAGTTTCGGAGAGTTTTGGGATATTTAGTCCCTAAATGAGAGCTTAAGTGTTGGAAATTTGACTATAGTCGAAATAGTGTGAAGACGGCCTCAGAATAGAATTTCGATGGTTCCGTTAGCTCTGTTGGGTGATTTCGGATTTAGGAGCGTGTTTGGATTGTGTTTTGGAAGTCCGTAGCTAATTTAGACTTGAAATGCCGAAAGTCAAATTTTTAAAGTTTCCAGTTTGATAGTGAGATTTTGATCCGAGGGTCGGAATGGAATTCCAGAAGTTGGAGTAGCTGTGTAGTGTTTAATGTGACGTGTGTGCAAAATTTCAGGTCATTCGGACGAGGTTTGATAGACTTTTTGATCGAAAGCGTATTTTTAGAGTTTTGGAGTTCTTAGGCTTGAATCCGTGGTTGATTCATTGTTGCGATGTTGTTTTAGGTGTTTTAAGGATTGGTATAAGTTTGGACAATGGTATTAGACTTGTTTGTGATTTTGGTTGAGGTCCCGAGGGCCTCGGGATGATTTTAGATGGTTGTTGGAAGAATTGGAAGTGGTTTGAAGCAACTGAAGCTGCTGATATCTATCATAACCGCACCTGCGGTTGGGTCTCACAAGTGCGGAGCCGCAGAAGTGGTGGAGCAATCGCAGAAGCGGAATTGGGGAGGATAAGCAAGGTCCACAGATGTGGGAGACTTACCGCAAAAGCGGTACCACATCTACGAATGGGTAATCGCAGGTACGGAAGCTGGTCTTTAAGTGAAAGGTCGTAGATGCGACCATGTCCTCGAAGAAGTAAGGCCGCAGATGCAGTCCCAGGGCTACATAAGCGGATTAACTGGGCAGAAACATATAAATACTTGCCTTCGCGAAATTTAGCTATTTTTCACCTCTTTTCAAAAGGGGAAGAAGCTTGGGGAGCATTTTTCAAGAGGGATTTTCAGAGGAGTTCATTAGGGTAAGGTCTTTGGTGTCTAAACTCCTTATTGGAGTGATTTTTTTCATTATATGCATGAAAATTTAAGGAAAATCAGTGGTAATTTGGGGGTTAGGGCTTGATTAATTAGAGACCTTTGAGTAATGATTTGAGGAACCATTTGAGGTCCGATTTTGGTACTTTTTGTTCGACTGAACTCGTGAGAGTGCGAGGATTCTGGAAAAGTAAATTTTACTTGATTCCAAGATGTAGGCCCGAGGGGCGTTTTGGTTAATTTTACCTAATTTCGCATATTGGCTTAGAATTTCTTTGTAGAATCAGTTACTGGAAGTGTTATTTACATTATGAAATTGAATTGAATAGATTTGGGCCATTTGGAGCCGAGTACTCGTGGCAAGAACGTGGTTTCGAGTTGATTTTGAGCATGTTTGAGGTAAGTGCCTTGCCTAACCTTGTGTGGGGGACCTTCCCCTTAGGATTTAGTATTATTGTTAATTGAAATGCCTTGTACGTGAGGTGACGAGTGCGTATTTGTGCTAATTGTTGAAAATCCGGTTTTCATTAAGTAATTACTAGTATGTTTCCTTTCCTATTTATATTACTTGCACTTTAAGGCTGTGGTTAGCGTAGAAAAGCATGTCTAAGTGATTTAATTGCTTTATTTGCTCAAATTACTTTACCTGAATTCTGTGCAGCATGCTAGACTAGAATTACTTGTTTGCCTTAATATGAAATTGACATTTGCTGAATATTTTCCTATTGTTGTTATGTATTTACATTGGAACTGCGGATGTGAGATTCCGGTAGATCCCCCTTGTTTGTTTATTTGGGACTACAGATGTGGGATTCCGGTAGATCTCCCTTGTCTGTTTAATTGGTACTACAAATGTGGGATTCTGATAGATCCCTCTTATCTGTTTAATTGGGACTACAGATGTGGGATTCTGGTAGATCCCTCTACATAGTTATATGGAACTACGGGACTACACCCGGTAGATTCCTCCAGTACTGGGTATTTATGTTTGGGACTACGGATCGGGATTCCAGTAGATCCCCGCGCACTGATAGTTGGACTATGGGACGGGAGCCTGGGAGATCCTTCGGATATATATGATGGACTAGGGGACGGTATTCCGAGAGATCCACTGGATAGATGGAATTGGGATTACAAGACAGTATTCTGGAAGGTACCCAGGTTGTTATCTCTATGTTGAGTTGTATTTCCTTTCCGTGATTATTTTGTCTTTGTTCTAGTTGTTATTGTTCTTTCTATTCTATGTTATTTTTTACTGTTGTACTTAATTATATTGTCTTATTCTACACTGTTATACCTTATATTTTATTTAACCTCAGTAGGGCCCTGACCTTCCTCGTCACTACCCGACCGAGGTTAGGCTTGGCACTTACTGAGTACCGTTGTGGTGTACTCATGCCTTTTCTGCGCATGTTTTTCATGTGCAGATCCAGGTACTTCGACTTAGTCCTATCACCCTTGAGGCGAGGCGACTGTTCTAGAGACTTCGAGATATATCTGTCGCGTCTGCAGACCAAGGAGTCCCTTTCCATTCCATCTTGTAGTGATAGCCCTTCTATTTTCTTCTGTTGATGTAGACTATCCGGAGTTAGAGCATTTTTATTATATTCGTAGCTTGTGATTCATGGGTTGTCGGGTTTTGGGAAAAATGTATTGGTTTTTAAGAGTTAATATTGTGTATACTGAGCGGCACTTTTAAATGCTGTTTTATTACTTTATTCATGTTTTAAATTGTTTTCTTCCACAAATTTAGTTTATCTTCTGCATTTTAGGCTTACCTAGTCGTAGAGACTAGGTGCCGTCATGATGGTTCACGGAAGGTGAACCGGGGTCGTGATAAGTTGGTATCAGAGCTCTAGGTTCATAGGAGTCATGAATCATAGGTCGGTTTATTAGAGTCTCGTTGATTCGTACAGAGGCATCTGTACTTATCTACGAGAGGCTGTGTAACTGTTAGGAAAATTCCACTTCATTTGATTTCCTTGTCGTGCGAGATTTGATGTCACAATTTTAAACTTTTTTCTTCTATTCTCTCACAGATGGTGAGGACACGCGCTACCCGAGATGATCAGGCACCCGTGCCCCCTACTGCAGCTGTCAGAGGCCGGGGCCGGAGTAGAGGCCGAGGACGCGCACGTGGTGCAGCCAGAGCACCTGCGCAAGCTGCCACCGAGGTACCACCAACAGTTCCAGCAGGAGTTCAGGCAACTGACATGCCTACTGCTACTACTACTCCAGCACTTCAGGAAACGCTGACACAGTTCATGAGCATGTACACCACTCTGGCTCAGGCAGGGTTGTTTCCCCTTACTGTAGCTACATCTCAAGCCGGGGGAGGAGCACAAACTCCCACCGTCTGTACTCCTGAGCAGCGAGTGCATGTTGAGAAGGCCTCTGAGATTATTCATGTACAGCTTGCAGTCCGAGATCAACCAGAGGACAGGGCAACGATTTTCGAGGACGGGCAGCTGAGGCTTGAGAGGTTCAAGAAGTACAAGCCTCATGTATTCAGTGGTCTAGCATCGGATGATGCTCTATGATTTCTAGATGAGTGTTATCGCATTCTCCGTACCATAGGTATATCAGGGTCGAGCGGGGTTTCCTTCACTACCTTCCAGCTTCGAGGAGACGCCTATGAGTGGTGGCGCACCTATGAGTTAGATAGTCCGGATGAGGCTACTTCACTGACTTGGACTCAGTTTTCAGATCTGTTTTTGAGAGAGTATGTTCCTCAGAGCCTCAGGGACGCATGACGTGCAAAGTTTGAGCATTTGCGCCAGGGTACTATGACTGTCTCAGAGTATGCTGTCTGTTACACTAGTTTGGCTAGACATGCACCAGCCTTGGTTTCTACTGTTCGCGAGAGGGTTCGTCGGTTTATTGAGGGACTTATTCCCAATATCAGGTATAACATGGCTCGTGAGTTAGAGATAGATACTTCCTATCAGCAGGTGGTGAGCATTGCTAGGAGGATTGAGGGTATGCATGCTAGAGAAAGAGAGGAAAGGGAGGCCAAGAGGTCTCGAGAGTCGGGCCATTATTCTGGTGCCCGTGCCCCAACTGCAGGTTGTCACGGTAGGGGTTATATGAGTCGCCCTGTTCATTCAGTTTTTGCAGCACCCAGTGGTATTCCAGCTCCTCCTAGGCCTCAAGAGCCTTATTATGCACCTCCGATTTCTAGCGCGCCTCCCGCGCAGGGTGCTTTCAGAGGTCAGTCCAGCAGACCTGGCCCAAGCCAGTCATAGCTGCCACGTCCTCCCAGAGCTTGTTTTGAGTGTGGTGACACACACCATATGGTGAAGGATTGCCCCAGACTTGGGAGGGGTGCACCTCCACAGACTTATCTACCACAACGTGCCCCGTAGATTCTCAGGCTATGATTACAACTCCAGTTACTACCCCACCTGCTCACCCAGCTAGAGGTAGAGGTCGTCCTAGAGGGGGAGGCCATGCTAGATACTATGCCCTTCATGCCCGTACCGAGGCTGTTGCCTCTGATTCTGTCATTACAGGTATTATATTGGTTTGTCACAGAGACGCATCGGTTCTATTCGATCCAGGCTCCACTTACTCTTATGTGTTTTCTTATTTTGCTCCACATTTGGGTGTACCTCGAGATTCCTTAAGTTCCCCTGTTTATGTTTCTACTCCTATAGGAGATTCTCTTGTTGTGGACCGCATTTATCGGTCGTATTTGGTTACTCTTAGTGGTTTTGAGACCAGAGCGGATTTATTGTTGCTTAGCATGGTAGATTTTGATATTATCTTGGGCATGGACTAGTTATCGCCCCATTATGCTATTCTTGATTATCACACCAAGATCATGATGCTGGCTATGCCAGGTGTACCGCGTGTTGAGTGGTTGGGTACTTTAGATCACACTCCCGGTAGAGTTATTTCTTTTCTTAAAGCTTAGCGTATGGTTGAGAAGGGGTGTGACACATATTTATCTTATGTGAGAGATGTCAGTATTGATAGCCCTTCAGTTGATTCAGTACCAGTAGTACGGAATTTTCCCAATGTGTTTCCAGTTGATCTTCTGGGCATGCCGCCTGATAGAGATATTGATTTTGGCATTGATCTATTGTCGGGTACTCAGCCCATTTCTATTCTTTCGTATCGTATGGCTCCTCTTGAGTTGAAGGAGTTAAAGGATCAGTTACAGGAATTGCTTGATAAGGGTTTTATTCGGCCCAGTGTATCACCTTGGGGTGCTCCTATCTTGTTTGTGAAGAAAAATGATGGTTCTATGCGTATGTGTATTGATTATCGCCAGTTAAACAAGGTTACAATGAAGAACCGTTATCCTTTGCCTCGTATTGATGATCTATTTGACCAGCTTCAGGGTGCATGGGTATTTTCTAAGATTGACTTGCGCTCAGGTTACCATCAGTTGAAGATTTGGGAGCCAAATATCCCGAAGAATGCTTTCAGGACTCGGTATGGTCATTACGAGTTCCTTGTCATGTCATTTGGGCTGACCAATGCCCCAGTAGCCTTTATGCATTTGATGCACAGTGTGTTCCGGCCATATCTTGACTCGTTCGTTATTGTCTTTATTGATAATATTCTGGTGTATTCCCGGAGTTGGGAAGATCATGATCAGCACCTGAGGACAGTGCTTCAGACCTTTAGAGAAAAAAAGTTATATGTTAAGTTCACGAAATGTGAGTTTTGATTGGATTCCGTGGCATTCTTAGGCTACGTGGTATCGAGTGAGGGTATTCAGGTGGATCCGAAGAAAGTAGAGGCCGTGCAGAGTTGGCCCAGACCATCCTCAGCTACAGAGATCCGCAGTTTCCTTGGCTTGGCGGGTTATTACAGTCGTTTTGTTGAGGGGTTTTCATTGATTGCAGCCGCTAGCAGACTAAACCAGAAGGGTGCTCCGTTCCAGTGGACGAAAGAGTGTGAGGCGAGCTTTTAGAAGCTCAAGACAGCTTTGACTACAGTCCCAGTTTTGATATCGCCTACAGGTTCGGGGTCTTACATGATCTATTGTGATGCCTCGAGGATTGGGCTTGGAACGGTGTTGATGCAGGGCGGTAGGGTGATTGCTTACGCATCCAGACAATTGAAGGTGCACGAGAAGAATTACCCTGTCCACAACCTTGAGTTAGCTGCCATTGTTCACACCCTGAAGATCTGGCGTCATTATTTGTACGAGGTTCCTTGTGAGATTTATACTGATCATCGGAGCTTGCAACACCTGTTCAAGCAAAAAGATCTAAATTTGCGCCAAAGGAGGTAGTTAGAGTTGCTAAAGGACTATGATATCACTATTTTGTATCACCCGGGCAAGGCCAATGTGGTGGCCGATGCCTTGAGTCACCGGGCAGAGAGTTTGAGGAGTTTGGCTTATTTACCAGCATTGGAGAGGCCTATGGTGATGGATGTCCATGCCTTAACTAGCCAGTTTGTGAGATTGGATCTTTCGGAGCCTAGTCGGGTTCTAGGTTGCGTGGTTTCTCGGTCTTCCTTATTTGATCGTATCGGGGAGCGTCAGTATGATGACCCTTATTTGCTTGTCCTCAAGGACAAGGTTCAACACGGTGATGCCAGAGATGTGACTATTGGTGATGGTAAGGTATCTTGAGAATGCATGGTCAGATTTGTGTACCAAATGTTGATGGGCTTTGGGAGTTGATTTTGGAGGAGGCCCATAGTTCACGGTATTCCATTCATCCGGGTGCCGTGAAGATGCACCAGGATTTGAGGCAGCACTATTGGTAGAGACGGATGAAGAAAGATATAGTTGGATTTGTAGCTCAATGCCTCAATTGCCAGCATGTGAAGTATAAGCACCAGAGACCAGGTGGGTTGCCTCAGCAGATAGAGATTCCGGAGTGGAATTGGGAGCGGATAACCATGGACTTTGTAGTAGGCTCCCACGGACTTTGAGAAAGTTCGATGCTATTTGGGTGATTGCGGATCGGCTGACCAAGTCCGCGCACTTCATTCTTGTGTGTACTACTTATTCTTCTGAGCTCTTAGCGGAGATTTATATCCGGGAGATTGTTCGTCTGCATGGTATTCTAGTTTCCATCATTTTAGATAGAGGTACTCAGTTCACATCACGGTTCTAGAGGGTCGTTCAACATGAGTTGGGTACTCGGGTGGAGTTGAGTACAACATTTCACCCTCAGACGGACAGACAGTCCAAGCGCACTATTCAAATTCTTGAGGATATGCTCCGTGCGTGTGTGATTGAGCTCGGGGGGTCTTGGGATCAGTTCTTGCCATTGACGGAGTTTGCTTACAACAACAACTATCAGTTCAGCATTCAGATGGCACCATATGAGGCCTTATATGGTAGGCGGTGTAGGTCCCCAGTGGGTTGGTTTGAGCCGGGTGAGGCCAGATTATTGGGCACAAACTTGGTACAAGATGCTTTGGAGAAGATTAAGGTGATTCAGGATAGACTCCGTACATCCCAGTCCAAATAGAAGAGCTACGCGGACCGAAAGGTTCGTGATGTTTTCTATATGGTTGGAGATAGGGTTCTGCTTTGGGTTTCGCCTATGAAGGGCGTTATGATGTTTAGGAAGAAAGGGAAGTTAAGTCCAAGGTTTATTGGACCTTTTGAGATATTGAGACGTGTTGGGGAGGTTGTTTATGAGCTTGCCTTACCTCCCAGCTTGGCAGGAGTTCATCCAGTATTTCATGTTTCGATGCTCCGGAGGTATCACGATGACCCGTCACACATGTTGGATTTCAGTTCAGTCTAGTTGGACAAGGATCTATCCTATGTTGAGGAGCCAGTGGCAATAGTGGACATGCAGGTTAGAAAGCTGAGGTCAAAGAACATTGCATCAGTGAAGGTTTAGTGGCGGGGTCAACCGGTCAAGGAGGCGACCTGGGAGACCGAGGAGGATATGTGCAGCTGTTACCCTCATTTTTTCACTACTTCAGGTATGTCTCTATGCTCGTTCGAGGACGAATGAATGTTTAAGTGTAGGAGGATGTGACTACTCGGCCGGTCGTCTTAAGAATTAACTCCCTGATCCCCTATTAACTGCTTTCCCCGTGTTTATTTATGCTATTTTGATTTGTCGGGATGTTCGGTTGTGAGTTTCGAAGAGTTTTGGGATACTTAGTCCCTAAATAAGAGCTTAAGTGTTGGAAAGTTGACCGTAGTCCGAATAGTGTGAAGATGGCCTCGGAATGTAATTTCGATGGTTCCGTTAGCTCCGTTGGGTGATTTCGAGTTTAGGAGCGTCTTCAGATTGTGTTTTAGAGGTCCGTAGCTAATTTAGGCTTGAAATGCCGAAAGTCGAATTTTTGAAGTTTCTAGTTCGATAGTGAGATTTTGATCTGAGGGTCGGAATGGAATTATGTAAGTTGGAATATCTCCATAGTGTTGAATGTGATGTGTGCGCAAAATTTCAGGTCATTCGGACGAGGTTTAATAGACTTTTTGATCGAAAGCGTATTTTTAGAGTTTTGGAGTTCTTAGGCTTGAATCTGTGGTTGATTCGTCGTTTCGATGTTGTTTTAGGTGATTTAAGGATTGGTATAAGTTTGTATAGTGGTATTAGACTTGTTTATGCCTTTGGTTGAGGTCCCAGGGGCCTCGGGATTATTATGGATGGTTGTTAGAAGAATTGGAATTGGTTTAAAGCAACTGAAGCTGCTGATATTTGTCATAATCGCACCTGCGATTGGGTCCTACAGGTGCAGAGCCGCAGAAGCGGTGGAGCAATCCCAAAAGCGGAATTAGATAGGATCAGCAGGGTCCGCAGATGCGGGAGACTTACCGCAGAAGCAGTACCGCACCTGTGAATGGGTAATCGCAGGTGCGAAAGCTGGTCTTTAAGTGAAAGGTCGCAGATGCGACCATGTCCTCACAGAAGCTGGACGCAGATGCGGTCCCACGGCCGTAGAAGCGGATTAACGGGGGAGAAAGATATAAATACTTGCCTTCGCGAAATTTAGCTATTTTTCACCTCTTTTCAAACGGGAAGAAGCTTGGGGAGCATGTTTCAAGAGGGATTTTCAGAGGAGTTCATTGGGGCAAGGTCTTTGGTGCCTAAACTCGTTATTGGAGTGATTTTTATCATTAAGCATGAAAAATTAAGGAAAATCAGTGGTAATTTGGGGGTTAGGGCTTGATTAATTAAAGACTTTTGAGTGATGATTTGAGGGACCATTAGAGGTCCGATTTTGGTAATTTTGGTACGACTGCACTCGTGAGAGTGTGAAGATTTTGGAAAAGTAAATTTTACTTGATTCCTAGACGTGGGCCCGAGGGGCGTTTTGGTTATTTTACCTAATTTCGCGTATTAGCTTAGAATTGCTTTGTAGAATCAGTTACTTGAAGTGTTATTTATATTATGAAATTGAATTGAATAGATTTGGGTCATTTGGAGTCGAGTACTCGTGGCAAGAACGTGGTTTCGAGTTGATTCTGGGCCAGTTCGAGGTAAGTGGCTTGCCTAACCTTGTGTGAGGGACCTTCCCCTTAGGATTTGGTATTATTGTTAATTGAAATGCCTTGTACGTGAGGTGACGAGTGCGTACTTGTGTTAATTGTTGAAAATCCGATTTTCATTAAGTAATTACTAGTATGTTTCCTTCCCTGTTTATATTACTTGTACTTTAAGCCTGTGGTTAGCGTAGGAAAGCATGTCTAAGTGATTTAATTACTTTATTTGCTAAAACTGCTTTACCTGATTTCTGTGCAGCATGCTAGACTAGAATTACTTGTTTGCCTTAATATGAAATTAACATTTGCTGAATATTTTCTTGTTGCTCTTGTGTATTTACATTGGGACTACGGATGTGGGATTCCGGTAGATCCCCCTTGTCTGTTTATTTGGGACTACGGTTATGGGATTCCGGTAGATCCCCCTTGTCTGTTTAATTGGGACTACGGGTGTGAGATTCTGGTAGATCCCTATGCACAGTTATATGGAACTATGGGACTGTACCCAGTAGATTCCCCAGTACTGGGTATTTGTGTTTGGGACTACGGATCGGGATTCTGGCAGATCCCCACGCATTGATAGTTAGATTACGGGACGGTATCCCGGGATATCCTTCAGATATATATGATGGACTATGGGACGGTATCCCGGGAGATCCACTGGATAAATATAATTAGGATTACAGGACGGTATCCTAGAAGGTTTCCCGGTTGTTATCTCTATGTTGAGTTGTATTTCCTTTCCGTGATTATTTTGTCTCTGTTCTAGTTGTTGTTGTTCTTTCTATTCTATGTTATTTGTTACTATTGCACTTAATTATATTGTCTTATTCTACACTGTTATACCTTATATTTTATTTAACCTCAGTAGGGCCCTGACCTTCCTCATCACTACCCGACCGAGGTTAGACTTGGCACTTACTTAGTACCGATGTAGTGTACTCATGCCCTTTTTGTGCATGTTTTTCATGTACAGATCTAGGTACTTCAACTCAGTCTTATCACCCTTGAGGCGAGGCGACTGTTCCATAGAATTCGAGGTATATCTGCTGCGTCTGCACAGAAATCATGTAAAACCACGTCATAACGCCACAACAAATACTGTACATTTCCAAAACAGTACAGAAATCATTTACTTCGTGAATCAAACTCGATTTCAGTAAAACCTTTTAAAATAACTTTCAATAGTTTCAGCAAGTAATGAAAACATCTATCAATAATTTCAAACGAGTGAGAAAACATGAGAAAAGGATAGAAACGTAAATAGCCCCTCGGGCAAAACATGTACCATAAACCGCCTATCGGGCATAATATCAACAGAACCAGCCCCTAGGGCTACCTCACAATTACTCGTAATCAGCCCCTCGAGCATAACATGAATCAAGAACCGCCCCTCGGGCAACACATGGATCAAGAAAAGCCTCTCGGCCAACAATATGAAATAACAACAGCCCCTCAGGCTACATCACATCACTCACACTGGGTACTCGCGCTCATTGTATGTGTTCAAACTCCGGGGGGCTCCTACAGCCCAAGCGCTATAACAAGACATCTCGTGGCATAATCAAACAGGCCCTCAGCCTCATAATCATGAATCAGTAACAACCTGTTGCGGCATGCAACCCGATCCTATAATATCCTCACAATACAGGCCCTCAGCCTCACTCAGTCAGAAATCTCTCAAGCCACTCGAGTAACAGTAAAAACATGATGCTCAACCCAAAATATCATTTGAAATATCAAAATAGAGTAAATATGATTGAGTTATGAAAACAGTAAAGTACAACATGACTAAGTACAAACATGAAGTCAAAACAGTAAGGAATAGTAGTGAAAAGCCCCTAAGGGTCCAAAACAGTTGGCAAGAGGCCCAAATACTGTCATGCCCCAAACCTGGGGAGGCGTGGCTGGCACTCGATGCCTCACTGGCCCGAGCGAACCACTCTACAACTATTTTATTTTCTTTGTAACTATAATGGGCCAACATGGCCACAACTCATAATGTATGACTATAAGTGAGAAAACACTGTATTATTGAATTATTTTTCTTAAAACATGAATACATATGGGCCGTCAAGGCCTTTGCCATACTGTACAAAATGAACCTCTGTCTACAAAGTCTTTAAGATTAACTGACATCAAATGGTACATGGTACCGGCCTACCCGTAAATCTGTAGCAAAACTCTGACACGATGACTCATAGACTCGGTTGCACTCCGAATGAGGTGGAGTCTTTCCGATACTTTGCCGAATGCCAATCTCGTCTACTATGATGGCTCGTCAACTGATTATCTATACATGTAGGCATGAATGTAGCGTCCTCAACAAAAGGACGTCAGTACGAATAATGTACTGAGTATGTAAGGCGTGTAAATAAGTACATAAAGTACATGAAAGAAACATAAAGAAAGGGCTCAACCTATAAATCTGGATCGCTCCGTAAATCATGAAATATTTATAAGCTCATGCATATGCGTATAAATGTCATGTAATGCATAGGTCTGTACGTACATAATATCATCAAGCCTCTAAGGGCATCCCATCATATCATCTCGGCCACTGTGGGCAAATCACCACGTATACCAGCTAATCAAGTGGTGGTGCGTATATAACACCATAACCTTTTTCTATATCTCATATACATATATATACATATATACACGTATATAATGCCGTTTGAGTCATATTTCAGCCACTGTGGGCAATATCACATCGTTTACCAGCTGATCAGGTGGTGGTGCATATATAACGCCGTAACTTATTCCCATATCCCATATACATACATATATATATATATATATATATATATATACATATATACACATATATAACGCCATCTGAGTCGGGTGAATGCACATGTAAATGAATGTAATGCATGAGAAGTACGTTAATAAAATCTTTCTGAATGTCATAAGTCCATTATGCCTTTGAATAATATCATGAAATAAATCTTTTTTCTTCAACTTACGTATTTTTCTGAGACCCAAGAATAGATGATAGAATAATATGACACATGGGGAATCGAGAACATAAGCATCTCTAGTATTTCTACGACTAGCATCATTTATAAAAATTGCACATTTACTCGTTTCGTTTGTGTCGTATAGATCATGCCAAAAGAAAAAAGGGATAGCCTTAACATACCTGATTTGATTCTCTTGATAATCCCTCTAACACGAGTTAATTATGACCAAACACGTGATGGCGACAAAACTGGCAAGCTTTACTGGTTCTATCATTGTTAGCAAAGAGATGGGGTATACATTTGCACCAACAGTTGGGGAATTGAAGAAAGCGTTGTATGAGGTTTGGGAGGACGGAAACAAAATTCTACAGCAGCAAGTGTACTCGTAAAAGTAGGTGTTTCATTTCTCATCAACTATATATACATAAACCTTGTATTCCTTAGGTCCTATCCTTACCTCCTGAAGGATTATAATTCGCTACTTCCGGCTTACACATGCTAGACAACACATAACATTTTTAAAAAAATTCAAGAAGGTAACATATTTGTATATTAATATATAGACTTCACAAAAACTGTGAAGTCACCCAAATTACAAAGTGGAGTGCAAAAAAACAAAACACTCCTAATCATTATTTCTCAACTACATAAATCAAAACTAATGCTATATTACTTTGAGGGTGTATCTTCTTGAAAGAAAATTCAGATGGAGGGCGATATATTAGGAAAATAGTTTAAGAATTAGCAAGCAGAACAACAAATAATTTAGGAAGTCATTTTATCTCACTGCAAGAACTGGGTGTGTGGAAAACAAATAATGAATAAACCATGAATGCATAACTCTGGAAAACTTGGCCAAGATTAGAATTGCTACCAGTTTCTCAAAATATGTATAGATCTAGTCTTTTAAGCAACCACCACCCATTTTCTAAAGCAACCATTACCCCTAACTATACTATTTTGAGGGTGTATCTTCTTGATAGAAAACTCAGCAAGAGGTGATATGTCTAGGAAATTATTTTATGACCCAGCAAGCAGAGAACCATGACGAAGACTATTGTATCTACCAGCCAATTCTTAATGTGTCAATAAATGACTAATGAGTCATTTCTAAATCTGTCACGACCCTAAACCCAATCTGTTCGTGATGGCGCCTCTATTGATGACAAGGCTAGCCGACTCATTTCCAATTCACTTTAAGCAATTAAAATAACTACTAAGTCTTTAATCAGAAATAAAATCCCAAAATAAGCATTTAACAGTATAATTTGCGGAGATAAAAGCCAACGCAACCCGACATCAGGGTGTCACGAGTCATGAGCATCTAAAACAATACTATCAGTCTAAAAGTCTACTCCACTACTAAATAACTGAATCAGAAAAAGAAATAAGATAGAGGGAGGTTGCACTGGGCTGCGAATCGCCAAGAAGCTACCTAGTAAACCTCCAAAGATCTGCTGGGACTGTCAACCCTCAGTAGCAGGACCTGTAGCGCCCGAATCTGCACACAAAGGTGCAGGGAGTAAAGTGAGTACTTCCAACTCAGTGAGTAATAAGAATAAATGAAGACTGAAGGAAATAAAATCACGTTAAATACAACATTTAGCTATCAGAGGCATAACAAAATCAGTAACACAATTTAACAATGAAATCTCATAAAAATACCTTTTTAAGCAGTCAACAATAGATAGGAAAAACAACTAGGAATGGTAAATACATAAGTACTGCCCCTCAGGCATAATAACATCAAATCAGCCCATCGGGCAATATCACAGAACAATACCAGCCCCTCGGGCTATATCTCATGTCACAATGGGTACTCGCACTTACTGGGAGTGTGCAGACTCCTGGAGGGGCCCCTTACGGGCCAAACGCAATATCAAGCCATCTCGTGGCATCATAAATATGCTCTCAGCCTCATATCAATATCAAGCTACCTCGTGGCGTACAATCTCAGGCCCTCAGCCTCATTGTCATAATTAGTGTATCACTGCTGCAGTGTGCAACCCGACCAAAAAGTATCCTCATAATACAGGCCCTCTGCCTTACTCAGTCAGAATCTCATAAGCCTTTCGGGCAATAGTAAAAATATGCAGCTCAGCTCAAAATATCTTTAAAACATCATTTAAGGTTTCCAAAACAGATTACCATAGCTGAGTTTTGAAAACATTGAAAGATCTGGCATGACTGAGCACAAGTATGAAATCAAACAGTGAGGAGAATATCACTAATGATCCCCTAAGGGTTCAAACAGTTGGCACGAAGTCCAAATATGGCATTTAGCCCAAAGTATAACAATATCAAACAATTAGCTACCAAATATACAGAAAAATAGTCATTCAGGATGGACTAAGTCACAATCCCCAATGGTGCATGACCCCAAGCTCGTCATCTAGCGTATGTGTCACCTCAACACAGCCGAACGTTGTATAATCCGGGGTTTCATACCTTCAGAACATCATTTAAAATTATTACTCACCTCGAACTAGCCCAAAAAGTTATTCTGCAACATGCTTGCCTCTCGAACCAACTTTCGAGTGCTCCAAATCTACCAAGTTTAGATTTTTATCATCAAATTATGCTAAACGAATGAATTCCAATTGAAAAATAGTGATTTAAGCACAAAACCCGAAATTAGTCAAAACGCGACCCCCGGGACCTCATCCCGGAACTAGACAAACTTTATAGCAAAATATTCTTCATCATCTCACGAGTCCGTACACATAAGGAACTCGAAAATCGAAGTTCGTTTGACCCCTCAAATCATCCCTAGAAGGTTTCATAATCTCAAGCCCTAACTCCATCTTTTTCTACTAATTTTCATGAATTAAACACTAATATTTTGTTCCTTAATCACAAATAATCGAGTTTTAGGGTCCAAAATCCTTACTTCAATGAATAACAATGATTTCCTCTCTTCAAAATCGCCTCAAAGCTCTTTTCCCGTTCAAAAATGGTGTAAAAAGGTTTAATGATCACAGAGGGTTTATTTAAATACTGCTCATGCGTTTTACTGTTCACCTGAGTACTGTTCACCCGAGTTACTATTCATGCTGCTGTGAAAAAATGCAGCAACTTTTCTTCTAGTCTAAATTGATCTGTTAACCTTTCGAGATCCAACCGAGGTCCTCGAAAATCTCAACAAATATACCAACACGTCCCATAACATAATTCGAACTTAGTCGAGCCTTCAAAACACCAAAAATAATATCAAAACACCAAAATCACATCAAATGCAAGCCTATGAACTTTGAAATTCCTAAATTCCACCAACGACGCTGAAACTATCCAAAACAACCCCGATTGACCTGAATTTTGAAGACATATCCAAAATGACATTACAAACTTGTTCCAATTGTCGGAATTCCATTCCGACCCCGATAGCCTATTTTCCACTGCCGACCGGAAATTGCCAAAAGCTATTTTTCGCCAATTCAAGCCTAATTCTACACCGGACATGACAAAAATATTCTGGACACACTCCTAAGTCCCAAATCACCTAACGAAGCTATCTGAGCCATAAAATCCGCATTTCGAGGTCGTTTACCAATAAGCCAACTCTCGGTTGACTTTTTAAACTCTAAAGCTACTTTTAGAGACTAAGTGTCTCAAACCTTACCAAAACCATTCTGGATTCGATCTGACCAACCCAATACCACATAACATAGATAAACAAAGCATAAAGAAGCAGAAATGGGGAAAACGGAGCGGTAACTCATGAGACGAGTGGTCGGGTCGTCACAAAAT
This sequence comes from Nicotiana sylvestris, assembly GCF_000393655.2. NCBI lineage: Eukaryota > Viridiplantae > Streptophyta > Magnoliopsida > Solanales > Solanaceae > Nicotiana > Nicotiana sylvestris. The sequence continues at coordinate 170,959,092 of NC_091061.1, read as the reverse complement.
CAAAAGGGGGCTGCCACGTGGGGTTGGGTAGGTAAGTTTAATCTTTATCCAATTATTAGGTAATTAGAAAATGTCCCGTTACCCGCTAATTAACCAATTATCCACGTAATTAAAAATAGTCTCAAATTACTTAAAATTTTACTTATTTTTAACACACTTTATATAACTTTCTATCATGGTCATGTAGTACCATACGAAATAAATACATACGCTATTATTTTATTAAAACATCCATGTAAAAATACATATATTTTCTCAACTTAAAATTTTTCTAATCTCATATAAAGAGTAAAAATTCTCGTGCGCTTAATTCTTAAAATGGTAAAAAGATAACCTTCTTTCTTGTGACAAAATAATTTCTATCTTTATAATAAACAAAATGTCATAAACTTTCTTATATTATGTGTATAATTTAAAGCATATTCGAAAGTAGTAATATTTATAACTATATAAAATTATATTTTTCAACCTTTCTACAAAAACGTTCCACTCAATATAAATACCATATCAAAATGTATCTAACATTTGTCACACCTCCTTTTTACCCGCTCCGCCGCAAGGGTACAAGGGAGTTTTTTCAATTAAAGGACAATTGAAATGGTATTATTACTAAAGAATCAGTGTCGCCACTTGGGAGATTTATGGTGTCCCAAGTCACCGGTTGAATCCCGAATCGAGGAAAATAATGACTCTGTTTAACAGTCTGCGCACCAGAAATCCGGATAAGGAATTCTGTTAACCCGGGAGAAGGTGCTAGGCATTCCCAAGTTCTGTGGTTCTAGCACGGTCTCTCAACCGTCATATTCGACTTATTTATCTGATTTTAATACATTTTGAACCTTTGTGCAAATTTTAACTTTTTGCCGCTTTTATTATTATTATTTTAAAAGAGAATTACATCGCCGTTAAAGCACGTCTCGAACCACGTCACATAAATGCACCCGTGGTTTTTAACATATTTTAATGTCGTTGAGATTTGATTTGGGTCACATAAATGCGCACCCCAATTTAGGAAAGTAATTTTACTAAATATGCACCTAAAGAGACTATCGTGTTATTAATTCGGTGAAGGCCGTGGATATTCGCTAAACAGCCTCTCCCTAAAGCTAGATAGTTATTAAAAATAGAGGGCCTCGCCACTTGTACGTTTTATTTTTGGCGAGGCACGCCTCTTTTATTTTTAAAAGGACATTCCTAAAGTGTCTACATTTTCTATTTAAGTTTATCTCTAAAATAAAAGAAAATAATCCTAGTTAACTACATGCTTGAAAAGGCCATCACTTATTTATCGGATTAAAGCAAGCGCAACTGGAAAACTGCAATCAAACTTGCGTAAAAGGAGATTATTTCATGCCTTATTCTATAAGTCAATACTACTGAAATTGAAAATACGAAATTGACAAATAATATATATTCAAAAGAATACTAATTATCCTATAACTAATTTAAACCCACATTGTTAGATGAAATGAACCATTGGAACTAATTGTTTTCAACTACTTGAAACTAAGCCAACCTTAATTGCTAATGATTACGAAAGTTTGCTTAAGCTGTTCTGATTAAATGCACAAGAAAGTTATGGCCTTGGTTTTAACTCTTACGATCAGATTTACATACTATTATGCGCGTTATTGCATTTTTTTTAGAAAGTATCGGCTAAGATGAAACACTATTAACTAAATGAAGCCAACACATTCGAGATTTGCTGATTTTTAAAGAAACATGAACATTGGCTAACTGATTATTCCCACCACTACACTCACCTGAGTGTTCATTCAAATTACTATCTTTCTAAGTTTAAGGCATCACTATGTTCACTCAAAAGTTATCTGTTAACAGAAATCTATTATTTGCTATCGTCACTGTGAATATAAACAATGGGAAAGCTGGAAATAAACTACTACACCAAAGTACAGTCCATAGTTTGTTACTAGTCTAAATGGTTCAAAATGATAGAGGCGATCCTAATTGACCAGTTCTTGACTCAATATAATTCAAACAAACGGAAAATGACAACATTAGACTGACTATCACTACAAATATTCACGTGAACATAGGCTGGAAATACTACTTCATTTCATTCCAATTCGAGGTTACACCAATGAATTCGAGTGTGTACCTGGTATTGAAAATACAAGAATAGGAAGAAGGAGTGAGTAGCAGCAGTGGTGACAACAAAGCAGCAGCAAACCAGAAATAGATTAAAACCAGCAGAAATCCAGCAAACAACCAATGGAACAATTTTGTTTAACCAACAGCAAACTCAGGACCACAAGTTGCAATTTCAGAAGTAACAAACAGCAACACAGATACACCAGAAACCCAGGAATAAAACCAGAAATACCACCAGCAATCACATGCAGAAACAGAATGTATTCAGAAATGCGATAGAACAGTAGATTTTTTGATTTATGTTCTTCAGACTCTCAAATAAAGAAACTCAGAACTTCAATTAAACAGTAATAAATACTAATACTGATTTTCAATGGTAAAAGAAAGACCTCACTTTCACTCAATACTGGATTCTTAGTCTTAAAAATCCAGCCTGTTTTTACTCTCAAACTACTAAACTCTTAGCATTCAAAATTCAGCCTAGAACTGAAAACTAACGAAAAACTCTCCAAAATTCCTCCCTTTAGTATTTTTCAGAAGATGTTTTTCAGTCTTCTCTCTGTCCTCCTATATCTCCTCCCCTTTTCTCTACAGACCTCATCCCCCTCTTATACAAGTCTGCCTTCCTTCCAAACCTACTGCCCGACCCCTTTTTTCCCACTAAATCTGAAATTTTCCACTTAAAAATCCACTAAGGAAAACTTTTCCTTATTTTCAACCCCCATTCCCTTTTGTTCCCCATTAATACTAATCAATTCATTAGTTTAATGATATTTTAATACTTAGTGGACAGAACAGTCAAACCACCCATCTTCCATGTTTTCAATTCCCAAATTACCCTTCTAAAATCCCTGAAATTGCAGCTATAACCAATGCTCCTAAGTTCTGAATGCAGCCTTATGAGTCACTACTATCTAGTTGACATTATCACCAATACTGAATTCAAATCAGTTGTCAGATTCATTTTAGACCCTAGACAGTAGGATTCGATTCATCAATTGCTTAACTTGAATCAAACAGCAACAAAAATAAAGGCTAAAGCTATTAAGGACCCAGAACACCCTTACAGGGCATGACACAGCAGGTTTAGGTGACAAACAAAATAGCAGCTGTGATGAAGCAATTCGATTGACCAAGCAATTCAGAACATTTCAAATGATCAAGCAAAAATAATGTGACGAACTGAATATACCCACAGGCTCAGTACTAAGTTCAACTATACCAACATGCTCGTTTCAACACAACATTTAGGACAGAAACGAAGTAGGAGGGGAAACAGACTAGCATGAACCATGAAATCAAAACCAACATTACACTACTATCATGTTAAATTAATATTCAGGCCTACCGGACTAATCGACGTCACTTATTCAATCGATTACACAAATTATAACACATAACAATTACAGCAAACAGAAGCAATGATAGAATTGGACCAAATAAAAGGTCTACTGAAGATGAACAGAATTAATTAAAAGAAAAGTAGAAAAATCACACAAACTACTAAAACATGCAAAGAGATACAAATAGAACACATGAACAGAAGGAAGGAAAGGAAAAATACCTCTGAATCTTAAGAACAAAAATGACCCAGTCTCGAACCGGACTCGACCTCTTTGAGGTCGATCAGACTTTAATCGAAGTGTTCTCAACTGAGAACACCTTGATTAAGGTCTATTAGACCCCAACCCTTCGTTTAGTTGGACAGACCCCAATGTTCTGGATTTCTAGGGTTCATACAATCGATTTGGGGCTTGAAGGTTTCTGGTTACATTCGAACCAAACCAAGCTTGGTTTGGTTAGGAGTGAGGTCAAGGGAGTAACTGGTATGAATTTGGGGTGGTTTGGCATAGATTGGGTTTTGGCTCGAATCTTCAAATGAAGATTCGAGAAGATGGGGATTGATTCGAGCCAAGGGAGTAGCAGAATCGTAACCAGGGTGTTAAGGTGGATCTATGGTGTTAAGGAGGTGGCCGGCGGCGTAGTTGCCGCCGGGTTTCAGGCGAAGGGGAGCTATGGCGGCTAGGGTTTGACCTAGGTTCCATCTCTGAAATGAGAGAGACGAAGTGAGGAAGGGGGGGGGGCGTTTGGCTATAGGGGCGTGGGGTGAGAGATGGGGTCTTATATATGAAGGGGAGGGATGGATCCTGGCCGTTGGATCAGGTGAGATTGATGGCCAGGATCTCTTCACTTAAGGGAACGGTGCCGTTTTGATTGAGTGGGGATTGGGTCGGTCTCAGACGGGAGTGGGTCAGGTCATGAGGGAAAGCCTGGGAGCCGTTAGATCAAAAGCAATGAACGGTCTCGATCAAATACAACCATACAACGTTGTTTGGTTTAATGAAAGAACTGAGCTGAACCGTTAGATCTGTTTGATCAACGGTCCAGATGGAAAGTGCCAATACGGCGTCGTTTCCTTCGTCTGAGAGACCAGCTAACCGGACTGGGTCAAATGAGTTGATTTGGGCCTGGTTTTTTGTCTCAATTTTAAGCCCACATCTGAATTCCTTCATTTTTTGAACTCTTTTTCTTTTCCTTCTTTAATTTCTAATTTAAACACAATTCCTAATTAAATTGTAAAATCAAAAATAAAACTACACAAATATTAATTAACACTTACAACAATTAACACACAAATTAAAACCTTAAAATAAAATCACACAATGACAACAAATAGAATAAAATGCATATTTTTGTGATTTTCCTTTTAGAGCCAAATGATGGTTTAATTAATTCCTAAATGCATAATTAAATCCTAAATATGCATGCAACATGTATTTTTATATTTTTCAGTTAACTACAATAAGGTAAACATTTACGGACAAAATAATTACCAAAAATGTCACGCAAATTCTCAAAATTGTACCCGAAAGCAACTTGCTTTATTTCTCGATTTCTTTTGGAGTAATTTTCGTGAAGTAAAAATCACGTGCTCACAGCTGCCCCTCTTTGTCCGAAAACACAAAGAGTTTTCGTGCAAAGATAAAGTGAGCGGATACGAGCGATTTTTTGCCCGTTGGAGTACTCTGTGTGAAGCATTTTTGAAAAACATTTAACCTAACCTTTGCTTCAAAGGTTTCCTACATATCCCTGGCTAGAAGAGAATCAGGTTAATGTAGTTCAAGAAATATTTGTAGCTGGGACTACCATGGGACTGCCTTTTGCTATTACTGCGGCTGCATGCTGTTGCTACTGCTTTTCGACCTCCTTATTACACCATTGCTTAAAGATAAAGAAGTTATACTAAGCTATGAGCTATGCATTACAAAATTTTATTCTCAAATTTGGTCATGTGACTGGTGTTTCCTTGTTGCCTTGTGTTTCCTCTGATGTTGCCTTTACTTCTGAATTGACTTGTATTCTCCCTTGATCGTCGATCTCGAACTGTTTATTTCCTTTTTGTGAGCTTCGCATTATTTTCCTTCGAATCTTGAACTGCCTTTCTCTGATGGGGATTTTGTTGTCTCCCGTTGCTTTACTGACTTCAACAACAATTACTTTTTAAAATATAACACCTCCATTCTCCAGGCGGGCTCCTGATTTCAACAACTCCTTAAATGTAACACCTCCATTCTCCAGGCGGGCTCCTGACTTCAACTACTTCTTCAAAATAATTCAGCCTCCATTCTCCAGGCGGGCTCCTGACTTCAACAGCTTCTTCAAAATAATTCAGCCTCCATTCTTCAGGCAGGCTCCTGACTCAATCAGCAACTTTGAAAATAAATCAGCCTCCATTCTCCAGGCGGGCTCCTGACTCCAACAACAACTTAAAAATAATTCAGCCTCCATTCTCCAGGCGGGCTCCTGACTTCAACAACTTCTTAAAAATAATTCAACCTCCATTCTCCAGGTGGGCTCCTGACTTCAACAACTTTTTTAAAAATAATTCAGCCCCCATTCTCCAGGCGGGCTCCTGACTTCATCAGCTTCTTAAAAATAATTCAGCCTCCATTCTCCAGGCGGGCTCCTGACTTCATCAGCAACTAAAAAATGTAACACCTCCATTCTCCAGGCGGGCTCCTGACTCCAACAACAACTTAAAAATAATTCAGCCTCCATTCTCCAGGTGGGCTCCTGACTTCAACAACTTTTAAAAATGTAACACCTCCATTCTCCAGGCGGTCTCCTGACTTCAATTACTTCTTCAAAATAATTCAGCCTCCATTCTCCAGGCGGGCTCCTGACTTCAACAGCTTTTTAAAATGTAACACTTCCATTCTACAGGCGGGCTCCTGACTTCAACAATTTCTTAAAAATACAACACCTCCATTCTCCAAGCGGGCTCCTGACTTTAACTACAACTTAAATGTAACACCTCCATTCTCCAGACGGGCTCCTGACTTCATCAACTTGAATTATCTTCTTTCAACTGTTTCCGTAAAAAACTGGTGTCTTATTCCTCCAAAATCTACTGGGGACAAATGCCGGTGTTTTATTCACAACTATGTTATTTTCCTTCTTCACAGATTACTTCCTTTAAAGCTGGTGCCTTCCTTCCACTTGGAACTACTTTCCTCAAGCTGGTGTTTTCACTTCTCTGAGACCTGCCGGGGATGTCACTGCCGGGGAATTATCTTCCTCCTTTTAACAATGGTGGGGATGATATTGATTCAAAGGCCATTACTTTTACAACTTTGGGTTATCTTGCTTCTTCTAAGATTGCTTTTCTTTTAAAACTTGTATCTCCCTTCTCATATACTACTGGGGATTTTACTTCCTTCAAAACTTGTGTTATCTTCTCTCTTTCCCAAAGGGCTATCTGATTTCAAGAAAATTTTTGTAATGAGAGAAAATTTTCTGCCCCAATTTGATAATCTTCTTTGTGACCCTGTCTTCCTGTTGTCAATAATATTTCCTTTCCCTGCTTTAGATCAAAGAAAAAATTTGTTAGTTTAAAACGTGGCGAGTGGTCGTGCCACTTCTGCTGGGGATGGTTTTTCCCTTTTTCTTTTCCCTGCTTTGCTATAAAACTCGCTGGGTATGCTGTTATTTGTTGGGGCTGATATTCCTGCTGGGGATGGTTTTTCTTTTCTCTTCGTTCCCCGCTCTGTGTTGTCCGACCACTGTGGAACTTGGTCGAGAATCTGTCGGAGTTGTTCATGTATCTTGCAAATCTGCTGGGGATCCTCTTGGAATTTGATCCATAACTTTTCAACTGTTATTTTTTCTGTTTTTCTCTGGCTTCCCCTGGAAATTTGGTCATCTTGGGATCTAGACCCATTCGTCTTTTGGTCTTGCGACAAACTTCTTTTCGCTTTGTCGCCTTATCTTTGGCCTGTCCTATTCGCATTTTGCTTTGCACCATTTTGGCCACTTGTAGTAAGCTCTGAAAATCCTTTTCAAAAACAAATTGTTGGGGAGGTAAAGTTTTTATACCAAGAAATGAAAAAGTGATGATTTCAAAAAATAGAAAAAGAAGAAGTCTTTCTGAACAAATGCTAGGAAAAAGAAAGAAAAGGACTTATCTGAATGATATAACCGATCACAATGATCATGTCATGCATTCCGGACTAATCAACCCAGTCTATTCGTATCAATCAATCTTTCGGACGGCCTCATCTTGCTGGGGATAAACAAGCACTCAACTCTTTGCCAAATGTGGACCCTTTCCGCCAACCTTGCCTTGTCGCCTCATAGTGCCCTTCGAGGGGTTTTCACTAATAAGACTCTCTCATTTCTCTCAACTCCCATCGCCTTATGGTGCCTGTGAAGGTTTTCACCGATAAGACTCTCTTATTTTATTTTATCTTTTCAGCTTGGGATTTGGAGTGTTGTCGATATGACTCTCTCTGCTGGGGATTTTTTTCGGCTATCAATTCATTTCCAGTCCATGATCCTTTTCTCTGTTGGGAATTGGGGTGCTATCCCCGACTTCCGTTTGCATGACTTGGCACTTCTCGAATACTGATCGGGAGGTCTTTTTGCCATCAATAGGGGTTTTTGTGTATGACTAAAAGGAAAAGGGGTATCAAAAGTTCAAAATAATTTTGATGGGTAAAACAGTACATCTCTTGGAATTAAACTTTCTTACCAAAATTACAAATGCAAACTTCTGCCCCACTTTTTCTTGCTTGGGGATTTTTATTTTTTGTTACACTATGTTACATTATGCACATTATGTTACACTATGTTACATTATGCACATTATGTTACACTATGCCGAGCCGTGAGGCACCTACGTATCCTTCTTTGAGGAATCAGGTCAAACGTAGTTCCCAATTCCTTTGTTTTTCTTGTGACTTTTCTTTTGTCTTTATTATTATTATTTTTCTCTTTTCTTTTCTTTCATTTTCATTAATGATTCCAAAAGAGGGGTATGAAAGAACAAATAAAGCTCAAAAGGGGAAGCAAAGGTTAAAGTGTTTGGATAGAAGAAAGAATTGCTTCCGTCATTTCATTCTTCGATAAATACCAACTACAACCAAACAACAATTACAATCAAAATAAATCATACATAATATCTCTTAACTGCGTCAGAATTGATAGTCATGTCGACGCATTTCCCTTTGATATCTATTAAACATAAAGCGCCATTGGACAACACTCTGGTTATAATGAATGGTCTTTACCAATTCGGGGCGAACTTGCCCTTTGTTTCTGCCTGATGTGGCAGGATTCGTTTCAACGCCTGCTGCCCCACTTCAAATTTTCTGGGGCGCACCTTCTTGTTGTAGGCTCTCGCCATTCTCTTTTGATATAACTGACCATGACACACAACTGCCAATCTCTTTTCATCAATCAGGTTCAACTACTCCAACCGGGCTTTGACCCACTCGTCATCATCAATCTCAGCTTCAACGACAATCCGAAGGGATGAAATTTCAACTTCCGCCGGTATTAGTGCTTCAGTTCCATATACTAACAAATAAGGAGTTGCACCTACTGAAGTCCGAACTGTAGTGCGATAACCCAACAATGCAAATGGTAATTTCTCATGCCATTGTCTGGACCCTTCTATCATCTTCCTCAGTATCTTCTTTATGTTTTTGTTAGCTGCCTCAACTCCTCCATTCGCCTTGGGACGATATGGGGTGGAATTGCGCTGTGCAATCTTAAACTGTCGACATACCTCTTTCATCAAATTGCTGTTAAGATTAGAACCATTATTCGTGATGATCACTTTTGGGACCCCAAATCTATAGATGATATGGGAGTGAACAAAATCCACCACTGCCTTCTTGGTTACCGACTTGAAAGTTTTAGCTTCAACCCACTTAGTGAAATAGTCGATGGTCACCAGAATGAACCTATGACCGTTGGTAGCTGCCGGCTCAATAGGTTTAATGACATCCATGCCCCACGCAGCAAATGGTCATGGTGCTGACATTGTATGAAATTCTGTCGGCGAAGAATGAATCAAATCTCCGTGTATCTGACACTGATGGCATTTTCACACGAAATTGATACAATCACGCTCCATAGTGAGCCAATAGTACCCTGCTCGAAGAATCTTCTTCGCCAATACATATCCGCTAATATGTGGCCCACAAACTCCAGCATGTACCTTTGTCATAACTGTCGTGGCTTGACTGACATCTATACATCTCAGCAATCCCAAATCTGGGGTTCTTTTGTACAACACTCCTCCACTGAGGAAAAATCCATTGGCCAATCGCCGAATGGATCTCTTTTGATCTCTGGTGGCCTGCTCCGGGTATATCCCCATCCTAAGATACTCCTTGACATCATAAAGCCATGGCTCGCCATCCATTTCTTCCTCTATCATGTTGAAATAAGCATGCTGATCACGAACCTAGATATGCAATGGGTCAACATGAATTTTGTCTGGGTGATGCAACATTGATGCTAATGTGGCCAAAGCATCGGCAACCTCATTGTGAACTCTTGGGATGTGTCTGAACTCCACTGATCGAAATCGCTTGCTCAGATCGTGCAAACATTGTCGATATGGTATGAGCTTCAAATCCCGTGTTTCCCATTCACCCTGAATCTGATGCACCAGGAGGTCCGAGTCTCCCAAGACCAAGACGTCCTGGACATCCATGTCTGCAGCTAGTCGTAAACCCAAAATGCATGCCTCATACTCAGCCATGTTGTTGGTACAATAGAAACGCAGCTGAGTCATAACAGGATAATGATGTCATGTTTTAGAGATAAGTACCGCTCCTATTCCAACTCCCTTCGCATTTGCGGCTCCATCAAAGAAGGGCTTCCTGTGAGCACGTGATTTTTGCCTCACAAGAACTACTCCAAAAGAAATCACAAATAATTTTTTTTCTTTCTTTGTGTGCAGTCTTGAATTTTCGTGGCATTTCGTCTGTGCATATTCATTTTTATTCTAATTAAGGAAAAATAAAAAAAATGGTAATGTAGATGCGTATGCATTCCGGAATTAATATTGCATTTTTTAGAATTAATTAATCATTGGTTTGTATAAAAGGATAATAATAAAAAATAATATTTAGGAAATTATAAACCATAGTTTGGTTTTGAAAGAAGGAAAATCACAAAAAAATATATAATTGTTATGATTTTTGTCATTTAATTATGCCTTTGAGTGATTGTGATTTTTAACTACTTGTTTTAATTTGTATGTCAAAATGTTAATTGATTTTACAATTTAATTAAGAATTGTGTAAAATTTGAAAAAAAAATAGAAAATGAAAAGGGTTGAAAAATAGGCAAAACGGATCTGGGCCAAGAAATTTTAAACAAAAAATCAGGCCCAAAACTTTCTCTATACCCGGCCAAATCCAGTCCACCTGTAGCAAAATTAAACGACGTCATTTCATCATGCTCAAATCTGGTTCGTTGATTTCACTTTATCAACGCTCCAGATCAATTCTTCCACACCCGACCCGTGCCCGTCCAAAATTGATCTGGTCTTGAGGATAAACAAAACGACGTCGCTCCACTTACTAGTTAAATCCAGACCATTGATCTCATCAGATCGAACGGTCTGGATCCAACCCTCATAGGCATATATAAAGGGTTCAAACTAACCCCGCCCCCCAAACCAGACCCCCCTCCTCTCATTTCTCATCAAACCTCGTCTCTGAAAGAGACGAGGAACCCTAATAGCCGCCACCCCATTCCCTCGCCGTAAACCCGGCGGCGCCGGCTCCGGTGGCCGTGAAATTCACACCACTAGAGCACCTAACCTCCCTCTCCATGAATCCTTTAACCATTTTGCTTGAATCAGGCTGAAGCTCCTCGAATCTTCAATCGAAGATTCGAGTAAAACCTAACCCTACCCCAACCTACCCCAAACTCACACCAGTTATCCACCTGACCTCCCTCATTCCTAAAACACTGTTGGTTTGGCTCGAATATGTCTAGAAATGCTCGAATTTTAGATCAACGAATCAGGAACCCTAAAAATCCAAATCGTGGAATTTGTCCAAATTAAATGAGAGATTGGGGTCTAAGAGACTTTAATCGAGGTATTCTCAATTGAGAATACTTCGAGTAAAGTCTGTTCAACCTCAAAAATGTCTGAATGCTAGTTTGAGCCCATGTCCGTATAAGTTCTGAAGGTTTGAGGTATTTTTTCTTTTTTCTTTTCCTGTATTTATGGTTTTTGTTTATTTGTGTATCTGTGTATTTCTGTATTTTAGTTTTGTTTAATTTTCCACACTCTTTCAATTCATCTTTTTATTCCCAGTATCCCTTTTATTTGGTCGATTTCTCTTCCGTAATTAAGTTGTACATGTTATAAACTACGTAGTCGATTTGATTAATGTCGTCGAATAGTTAGCTTCATAAAACCCCTGTGTTGAACAAAACCATGAATTACCCTGTTAGTATGATTAATTGTTCTTCATGTGTTGTGTGTATGTAATTGATTGATTAGATGTCAATATTCAGTTTGTTCATATAAGTTTAAATCATTTTTGGCATTCTGTTTGGTTTTAATTTCGATGGTTGATGGTCTGATCAGTTAAAGTTCTGTTTGATTGTACACGAGTTTCTGAATCCTGGGAGTCTTAGTATTTAAGGTATTCTTTGCCTTAAAACCTTTGAATTGGTTATAGCTGTGGTAGCTAATTGAATTCAGATAGTGGTTGGATTTTGAGTAGACTGGAGAGGTTTAATGCAGGTTGAAAGGGAGGTTAGGGCAGTAATAGTAAGGGAATTTCAGGGGTGTTTGGGGAATAAAACAGTTAGCATGATACTTTATTGCTAGTGCTTTATCAGTGGGGTATTAATTAATCCTAATGGGAAACCAAAGAAAGTGGAAGGGGCTGAAATTAAGGGAAAAAGTGTCCTTTGTGGTTTGATTAATTGAAAATCCAGACTTAGTGTTATTTGAGTGGAAATTTCTGATTTTAAAAGGGGAAAAGGGGTCCGGGCAGTAGGCTGGAAAGAAGGAAAATAAGTTGTATAAGAAGGGGTGTTAGGGACTGATTTCAGGGGGCAGAACAGATAGAGAGGAGAGACGAGAGAAAAGATACAAAAATAGAGGAGAGACAGAATATACACACAGAGAAAAGAAAGGGAGAAAAATCAGAAACAGTAAAAACAAAATTTTACATTAGAAGCTAGTGTTAAGGTTGATTTTTGGAGATTGAGAGTTTCAGTTTGCTTTTCCTAAGTTTTAAAAATCAGAAATATTGTTTCCTTGAATCTGTCCGGGTTTGTTTGTTGATATTGTTTGGTTTGAATCTGAAATTTCCTAAGATTCCTGCTACTGTGCGTCTGGTTTTCACAGGTCTTGCTATTTTTGCTCAAATCTGTTGAATCATTGGCATTTTTCTGCTGTTGGGTTTCTGTTGCTGCTATTGCTGAAGTATTACCTCTTTTACCCTCATTTCCAGGTACATATCTGTAGACTCATGTCATGAAAAGCTTCAATATTGCAAGTAAATGAAGTTTGGAATTGCAATTATGTCCTCTACTCATTTAAATCTATTAGTTAAGTTTCAGTTTTGTTTTAGTTAGTTAATATAGTATTATACTTGACATGAGAGCTATTAGCCAATTGGCCTTTTGAAGTAGTATAAATTCTGCGGTAATCTTATTTATTTTGAAGTTTAGTGATAACATTCATTTTCGAATTGTCAAGATAGGGAACATGGCAGAAAGCTGACCATTAATTAAATTTTGTAATCTTGTTGGCTAAGTATAGGATAGTATGGAAATATCAAGAAACCACATTACTAGTATATCTCGTCAAACATCCAATTTTTGTTTAAAGCTAGATGATGTAAGTTGTATTTTGTTCGTATATGGCATGATAACGGTTATGTGTATAACCATAGGTGAGAGGTGAATTGATATAATCCGTTACGTTTACGATATTGGAATATTATGGATGGTTCAGATGTATAATTACGTTACATGTAATGTCATTTTATTAAATCAATTTGTAGATTAGTTCTTTTTTCTTAATAACAAATGGCCCATTTATTTTAGGAATGTGATTAACCCATTTCTTAAAAATAGTATATAAAATAATGTCAATGATTTTACAAAGTGTAGATTTAGTATTTGTAAATAGCTTGCATAAGCCGAGATAAAGAAAATTGGTTTAATTTTATCTATCTCAAATTCAATCATCGTAAGCAAATTAACCAAATAATTTGACCTTTGGACTAAAAACTAGTTGTGTAGAAGAAGGTCGGATCTATAAATACTAAAATGCAACATTTAAGTCAAAGATATACAAAATAGAGTTCGCTCTGAATAGAATAATGAAAATTCTTCGAAAACTATTAGTTTGTTTATCAATTAATTCTTTCCTAATTTTGCACGTAATTCGCTTTTTGGTAAATTTTCAAACATATACACTTAGTCTTAAGCCTAGGAAAATAACAAATAAATTGTGCATATAATTATCAAGTACTAAAAATACATAAACAAAATACGGATACTGTATTCACGAATAAAATGGTAAATTTAGTTGCACATTATTTATTTTTCATATCATTAATTCTTTAAATTTAAATAGTTTTGAGGTATATACTTCATACGTTTAAAATATAACCTGTGGTCAACACCTAATAAATTTTGAATTCTTTTCAAGAAATTTGGAGGCGTCCCAATCAGTGATTTCCCATGACTTTCATATTTAAAAATAGATGGATATAATAAACATTTGTAGAAATTTTATATTACCATCAAGAATATTTTGTGAAATTAGGGATAAGTTCGCGTGACCTAATTACATTTTCTAAAGGCAGTTCGGATTATGCGTTCGCGCAACTTCGAGCAAACTTTTAATAAAAGGGGGTTCTTCGGAGGATATTAAATTAATTTCATATAACCCGAGATGTGCAGTTCACTATTTAATCATACAAGAGTGACGAATGTTCTTAATTTTATTTTAAGCACAATTTCGAACATAAGTTTTTTTTTATAATAAAAATATAAAAAATATTATCAATCTTATTGTGTACACGTATGCGTGACACGATTCTTTACATTTATAAAAAATATATAATACGAATATACGTACGCGTGATTCGTTTCAAGAAAGGTCTATAATTGTAATCAATCTAAACAAAAGCGGTAACAAAATCATGCAACAAGAAAAAATGTATTTAGTAAATCGAGATAATTAAGCCAAGTATAAAAATGGTTAAGCGACCGTGCTAGAACCACGGAATTCGGGAATGCCTAACACCTTCTCCCGAATTAACAGAATTCCTTACTCGGATTTCTGGTTCGCAGAATGACAAATAGAGTCATATTTTCCTCGATTCGGGATTAAAACCGGTGACTTGGGACGCCATAAAATTCCCAGGTGGCGACTCTGAAATAAATAAACAAACCCCGTTTCGACTGTCCTTTAAATGGAGAAAACTCCTTCACCCCTCGCGGGGGCGGAAGAAGGAGGTATGACAGCTCTGGCGACTCTGCTGGGGAATAGAGTAAACCCAGAACCACTGGTTCAGGGTTCAAGAATTCAAGCTTAAAATAGCTGTTATAGTTGGCTTTGTTGGTTGTCTGATTTGCCCACATATTTGTGCTTAAAGTACTAAATGTTGCTTTTTACCGCTTTAATATTATCTGAATTGTGTATATAAAACTGCTACGAAACCCTCCTTCTTTCTGAGTCTTCTGAATTTTTGGTGTACACGTGCGCGTGGCCCACCTTTCTGTTAGAAGTCATACCAAATAAGACGAAGTTGGAACAAGTAACTAGGCCGGGTAAACTTTCGTGCTCCCGGTACGTTTCCCCCATTTCAGCTTAAATTGTCCGTTTGGGTAAGCCATGTCTAGAACAATCTGCCTCAGGTTTTTCACTTAGAATAACTCAGCCTCGTACCGGATCCCTAGTAGGAACGTCTATTTGCATCATGTACATTTGACCTTGGAGACTCAACACAGGGGTTGGGTCTGTCTAGGACAGGTGAACCCGAAATAAAAAGACCATCCTGATGCATCCTACTTGCTACTTGTGCATTCATTTGCCTCGAACATGCTTGTTGACCAGCTTAAATGAAATCATGGTGATTGTGATAGCCGAGAAATAAAATGGGCTGTTTTAGAGAATTCCCAAAATAGTTTTACATTTTGAAAAAAAAGAAGAATTATTAAATAAATAAATAAATGATTTTCTTTTTATGAGTGTCTGTTTTCAAAAGGAGTCTTGATTTTGTTAAAATTAATTGCAGATACAAAATGAGCACCACCCAAAACCCACCATTCGAAAATATAGATGAGTTTCTATTTCGGCTTCAGATATGGTGGCATGAGTTAGGAGAAGATGGTCAGAAATGGGTCGTTAAGCATTTGGGAGCTCTTACTGATATTATGAAAGTTAAACCACATGATGATTTGATTGTGGCGTTAGTAACTTTTTGGGACCCTGTTCACAATGTCTTTCGTTTCTCTGATTTCGAGCTTACTCCTACATTAGAAGAGATAGCTGGATATGCTGGTTTTGATGGAGATTTAAGAAATCAAAATCTGATATTCCCAAAGGCTCCCTCGGTGCATCGATTCTTTGGTCTTCTAAACATCAGTAATCAAATCAGAAAAAGCAATGTTGTCAACGGGTGTTGTTCTTTCAACTTCCTATATTCAAGGTTCGGAAAGCCGGACGGATTTGAAATTCATGAAAAGGGCCTTACTAACAAACAGAACAAAGACACCTGGCAGATTCACCGTCGCTTCGCTTTCATGGTGGCTTTTCTGGGAATCATGGTCTTCCCAAACAAAGAACGAACAATTGATATTCGCACAGCGAAAGTCGTACAGGTCCTCACTACCAAGGAAAATCACACCCTTGCCCCGATCATTCTCTCAGACATTTATCGGGCGTTGACTTTATGTAAATCAGGGGCAAAGTTCTTCGAAGGGTGCAAAATTTTGTTGCAAATGTGGATGATTGAACATCTCCAACATCACCCCAAGTTCATGCAGTATGGTCCAAGCAATGATAATTTCATCGAGAGTTATGAAGAAAGAATAAAAGATTATAAGTCTCCAGAAGGGGTGGAAGCCTGGGTATCTCATCTAAGATCTTTAACGGCAAATCAAATTGAGTGGAATTTGGGATGTCTCCCGGTAAGGGAAGTGATACACATGTCAACCTTGAATAGTTATTTGCTGCTATTGGTATTGAGAAGCGTCCAGCCATATGCGCCACAGAGAGTTCTAAGACAACTAGGGAGATACCGAGTGGTGCCTGATATGAGGATTTGAGTATGCAAGTAATCGAGTTACACCCCGAAGCCACTCTTCCCGAGGCTTTAATTCAGCAGATGTGGAATGGATGTCGATACTTGAAAGATGATACTCATGTTCCAGATACTACAAAGGGCGAGATAAATCCAGGATATGCAAGGTGGTTTGAGAAATGATCCCGCGTGGATGATGCACTAGAACCCGATCTGAGAAGGCCTATAAAAAGAACCCATATTCAAGCCTTTAACGATAAAATCCAAGAACAATTGATTTGGGGAGAAAAGGAAAAGGGATACAAAGCAACTATTCATGCCTTAAAGGAAAATCTGAGGAACCTCAAATTGGAGAAAGACTTACAAGCACAAGAAGCAGAAGGTGAAAAGAAGAGTCTGGCTTGTGAAAATAAAAATCTTCACGCTCAATTTCAAAAAGTGAAGAAAGCTTCTGAAACACCAATGAGAAGTTGGAAAGATCAAAAAATCATCGCCAATCTTTTGAAACAAAATGCAAGATTATGATTCCATTTTGGCAAAAACCAAAAAGGCGTTGAGCAAAGCTAAAGAAAGAATCCTACAATTAAACGAGGAGGCCAAATCTAGTAAGGAACGCCAAGTAAGGCAATCCGAAGAAGACAAGGCACAATTCAAGAAAGAGAAAGACCGTTGGATACATTCAGAAGCTCAACTCCATGCACAATTGGAAGAAGCAAGAAGGTACAATAGAGAACATCAGCACGCGGACATTGACAGAGAAAGAGCACAGGCAAGACTCAATCAGGCCAGGCTTCGAGCTCAATTGGAGTCAGCTTTAGATCGCGAAGACCGTATAAGAGATATAGCCACCACTTGCCAACAGCAACTGCAAAACCAAGACCAACGTCTCCGAGATTTCAGGGCACAAATCCATGATTTGGCGGTTTACACCTCTCAAAGTTATGTGAACTGTCAAGGGATGGATTATGAAAGGTTTATAGAGCATGCACCTATTTTTGCTCGTCATCTGGAAATGGAGTTAGAAAGAATGTATCGTACGCTAGGAGGTCAGTTGGGTCAAGCCTCACCATGAGCAGCTGATCTAATGATTACAAAAGTGGGGAGTGGAGCATGTTCATAGCTGTTAAAAGTTATGTTTTTTTTTGTTTAAATTGGGTTTGTGTCGAGTTTTTAAAAATGTTTTCCAAATGTAATGTCCGTTCCATCTTTGTATTATTTCAAGAATAAATAAAAGTGTTGACAATTGCCTTACGTCCGGAACTACGCACGGTCTGATTCATGCAGGAGCATGATACGTAGGCAATATCTATAAGATTCGACCACAATCAAAAGAAAGAATAAAATAAAGAGTGAGTGACAATAAAAAGAAAGGTCAAGAAAAGTTGGGATGACACAAGCAGCCGAGCAAATGCATGATAAAAAAGGGTTATTTGTCTAGGAACATTGCATCTCAACGTGTAATTATATATGTGTTAAAACTCTCAAAACTAACAAGTTTGTTCATTTCCAGAATTCAAGCAGTTAGTTTTTCTAAGAGTATACTGGCATATTATCATTATCACACCAAATCAAAAGGACCGATACCCGAAAGCATGTCTATCCCGGATGTCGACACAGGTATTGAGATAGAGGAGATGGACGTCGGTAAAATGAAAGAAGAGATGCTTAAACTTAAGCAACAAATGGCCGAGATGTATCGGGCCTGGTCTACAGGGCAATCACCCCCATCTTACCCAGCTAACCCTGCCTCCACCCCATCACTAGCCCAAACTCAGGATAGTCCTACCACTGAACTATCCCCGAGTTTCCCCATCTACCAGCACTACCGAGGCACCACCTCTCATACACCGCAGTCTCCACCTCCTAAACCAGTTCCATACCCTCCTCCACCAGTAACTCCTGTCTTCGTGGCACATCCCCCAGCTACATTCCACAAATCTCCTAGTGAGCCTATATTCCAGGCCCAGGACAACCAATACTACCCCCGGAGCCCACTTTCAAAGCCTCAGAAATCCATTCATTTACTCCCCATTTTGACCTCCCAACAGAAATTGACAAGCCAGTCAAAAATACCGAACAAGAAGAGATGTTCAGGAAGGTCAAAAGCTTAGAACAATCGTTCTGAGACATGCGAGGGTTAGGAGGGAAGGTCAGTGTGGCCTACAAGGACTTATGTTTGTTCCCAAATGTGCAATTACCAGTTGGTTTCAAGATGCCCAAATTTGACCTATACAACGGGCACGGCGATCCAGTAGCCCACTTGAGGGGTTTCTGCAACAAGATGCGAGGAGTTGGGGGAAGAGATGAATTATTAATGGCTTACTTCAGTCAAAGTTTGAGCGGATCAGCTTTGGAGTGGTATACCCGCCAGGACCATGGGAGATGGTACACCTGGGATGACCTGGCACAGGCATTTGCTTGTCACTTCCAATACAATCTGGAAATCATCCCAGATCGACTATCCTTGACAAAATTTGAGAAAAAGCACAATGAAAGCTTTAGAGAGTATGGTTTCCGGTGGAGGGAACAGGCAGCAAGGGTGGACCCTCCAATGAAGGAAAATGAGATGGTAGATTACTTCCTACAAGCCTTGGAGCCAACTTACTATGCCCATTTGGTTTCAGCGATAGGAAAATCATTCAACGAAGTAGTGAAGATGGGAGGTATGGTGGAAGAAGGCCTCAAGACGAATAAAATCATGAGTTATTCGGCTATTAAGGCAACTACTCAAGCTATTCAAGGCGGAGTAGGAGGGATTGGAAAGAAGAAAAGGGAGGAAGCGGTGATGGTTGATTCAGGAACTTGGTCGGGATCCAGAGGTTCACCTCATTACTACAATAAACATCGATCCCACCAATCAACTTACCACCACAATTCACCCCAACACTACTATCACCCATCAGAACCTCATTTTTCTGTCAACCATGCGCAAGCATATAATCAGCCACCTGCCCACGCTCATTGGCGTGCTCCTGTCATACCAAGTACCTATCCTTATCCGCGAACCTACCCCGGACCAGGTTTCAGGCCTAATCAAGCACTCAGGGGTGAAAGGGTGCAGAAAAAGAAAACCTTCACTCCATTGGGAGAATCCTACACTAGTCTATTCCACAGGTTAAGACAGCTAGACATGCTAAGGCCGATACAATCCAAGCTGCCCAATCCTCCTCCAAAGAATCTGGACTACACCGTTAGCTGTGAGTATTGTTCTGGTACACCAGGCCATGATACAGAAAAGTGCTGGCATTTAAAGAATGCAATACAAGAGCTGATTGAATACTAATAAAATTGAAGTTCAAACCCCCGAAGCTCCCAATATCAACAGAAATCCAATGCCAGCCCATCAGGAGGCCAATATGATAGAAATAGTACGGGCTGATGGGGAAACAAAGAAGCCATCACAAACCGTCATGATGATTTGGTCTCATGAAGCCAAGACAGATGAACAGTTAGCAGAGGAGAAGTCGGTACCTAAGCAGAACAAAAATGGTGATGAGGCATCTGTGGTAGTTGAGAAGGGATCTTCGAGCAAAGTTGCCACGAAGCAAGAGGGATCAAAAGTGATTGTACCAGGGGTGGCCAGCAAACCCATCATAGTCGTGGAAGGAGCCCGTGTAGATCGGGTTATTATCAAGCCAGTAACCCAGTTACTAGTGATCAACAACAAGGCTATTCCATAGAACTACGAACGGGTGACGGTAATGTACAAAGGAAAAGAAGTCAAGGAAGAAGTCTATGAGGTGCAAGGCTTGACTCGTTCGGGAAGATGTTTCACTCCCAAAGAGTTAAGAAAAACTAAAAATAATCCAACACCAATGAAGAAAGCCGTGACTGAAGAAGAAGCGGAAGAATTTTTGAGAAAGATGAAGATGCATGACTATTCTATTGTGGAACAGTTGAAAAAGACGCCCGCTCAAATTTCATTATTGTCATTGCTAATCCATTCTGACGAGCACCGTCAAGCTTTAATGAAGATCTTGAATGAGGCACACGTTCCTGATAAGATCTCCGTGAATCACTTGGAAAAAATAGCCAACAAAATCTTTGAGGCAAACAGAATCACATTTTCTGATGATGAATTGCCTGTGGAAGGTACTGAGCACAACAGAGCTCTTTACCTCACCTTGAAATGTGAAAACTCTGTAGTGACCCGAGTGTTGGTTAACAACGGGTCAAGCGCAAACATCTGCCCTCTCTCCACTCTAAGCAAGTTGAAAATAAAATAGGAGAGGATCCATAAGAATAGTATTTGTGTACGGGGGTTTGACGGTGGAAGCAGAGATTCATTTGGCGACATAGTGCTGGAACTGACAATAGGGCCGGTTGAATTCACAATGGAGTTTCAGGTGTTGGATATATCTGTTTCTTATAATTTACTGTTGGGTTGACCATGGATCCATGCTGCTAAAGCAATTCCATCAACACTACACCAGGTGGTCAAGTTTGAATGGGAAAAGCAAGATATAGTTGTGCATGGGGAAGACAGTTTAAATGCTCACAGCAGTGCCATTGTACCGATCAAGGGAATAGAAAATGACCAGGGGCCCTGGGTTTACCAGGTTTCCGACACAAAGTTGGTAGAGAAAATTCCGGAGGGGAAATACATTCCGAATCCAAAGATAACCGCCGCATTAGTCATGCTAGCCTATGAAATGTTGAAGAATGGTTTTGTACCCGGAAAAGGTTTGGGCTCATCTTTGCAAGGCATTATACAACCAGTATCTCTTCCTGAGAACTGGGGAACATTTGGATTGGGATTCATGCCCACTATCACAGACGTGAGAAAGGCCAAAAAGCCGAAACAGAAGGCATGGGTCCTTCCAAAACCAGTCCCACATCTGTCAAAATCTTTTGTCAAGTTCGGTACCAGAAATCACCTGATAACAACAATTCCTAAATCCATGATTAATCCTGAGGAGGAATTAATTGAAAGATTTGAAAAGCTGTTTGACGATGTGAACATGGTGGAAAACGGTGAAGGTTCTAGCAACGCGGAAGTTCAATTCGTTGGGCCAGAGACAAAGCTTAATAATCGGAAAGCCACTCCTCTCCCCATTCGAAAGGAGTCTTGGTAGTTTATTTTGATTTTCCTTCAGTTTGTTTGGGTTACTTCAGGGTTGTAATCCCAATGTTTATCTTATAGTTTGTTTGAAGTGTGCAAACCTTGTTATCTTTCATCATCCAATGAAAATACAGTTTCCTTTTCATTATCATTCCTGATAGTTTTCTTTTCTTTGTCTTCTTTTTCTGTACAGTTCTTTTTACGCTGGCTCTAGTGATATGGCATGCATAAGGAATCCTCAGCCCAGTCTTAAAAATCAATTTGATTCCGAAATAATAATTCAAGAAGTATATTGTGATTATGAATCAGAATATGATGAGGATGAGGCTTTCGAAGAGATTAGTAAAGAGTTAATTCATTTTGAAGAAAAAACCAAACCTAACATGAGTAATACCGAAGACATCAATATAGGGGACACAAATAATATCCGAGAAACTAAAATAAGTGTCCACCTCAAACCAAAGATCCGGGAAGAGTTAATTAAAACACTCATCAAATTCAAAGATGTTTTTGCATGGTCATATGACGATATGCCAGGTTTGAGCACTGATTTAGTGGTTCACAAATTGCCCACTGATCCAATGGTGCCTCCTGTCAAGCAAAAGTTGAGGAAGTTCAAGACTGATATGAGTGTGAAAATTAAAGAAGAAATCACCAAACAGTTGGATGCAAAGGTCATTCGAGTCACTCGATACCCTGTTTGGTTGGCTAATGTCGTTCCTGTGCCAAAGAAAGACGGCAAGATTAGAGTATGCGTCGATTACCGCAATCTCAACAAAGCAAGTCTGAAGGATAACTTCCCATTACCCAATATCCATATTTTGATCGATAATTGTGCCAAGCATGAGATAGGATCTTTTGTGGATTGTTATGCCGGATATCATCAAATTCTAATGGATGAAGAAGATGCCGAAAAGACGGCATTCATCACACCATGGGGAACTTATTGTTACCGGGTAATGCCATTTGGTTTGAAGAACGTCGGGGCAACTTACATGAGAGCAATGACCACGGTGTTTCATGATATGATACATAAGGAGATTGAGGTATACGTGGACGATGTGATCATAAAATCAAAGCATCAAGCCAACCACGTTGGGGATTTGAGGAAATTCTTCCTGAGACTTCGCAGGTACAACCTCAAGCTTAACCCTGCCAAGTGCTCATTTGGTGTTCCATCTGGAAAGCTGTTGGGATTTATAGTCAGTCGGCGAGGCATCGAGCTAGACCCATCAAAAATCAAAGCCATCCAAGAATTGTCACCTCCAAGGAACAAGACTGAAGTAATAAGTTTGTTAGGGAGGTTAAATTACATCAGCAGGTTTATTGCTCAGCTCACGACAACTTGTGAGCCTATTTTCAAATTGTTGAAGAAGGATGCTGCGGTCAAATGGACTGATGAGTGTCAAGAAGCGTTTGATAAGATAAAAGGATACCTGTCAAACCCACCCGTACTGGTCCCACCAGAACCAGGAAGACCTTTGATTCTTTACTTTACAGTCTTGGAAAATTTATTTGGTTGTGTACTGGGGCAACATGACATCACCGACAGAAAGGAACAGGCCATCTACTACCTTAGCAAGAAGTTCACAGCTTATGAGGTTAAGTACACTCATCTGGAAAGGACATGTTGCGCCCTAACTTGGGTAGCTCAGAAATTGAAACACTATTTGTCATCCTACACTACTTACCTCATTTCGCGTCTGGATCCGTTGAAATATATTTTTCAAAAGCCTATGCCAACAGGGAGACTTGCAAAGTGGCAGATATTGCTCACAGAATTTGACATTATCTATGTGACTCGGACTACAATGAAAGCCCAAGCATTGGCTGATCATTTAGCCGAAAACCCGGTCGACGAAGAGTACGAGCTATTGAGAACTTATTTTCCCGATGAAGAAGTAATGCATATTGGTGAGATGGAGCAAATTGAAAAACTTGGCTGGAAACTTTTCTTTGATGGGGCTGCTAACATGAAAGGAGTCGGGATCGGAGCTGTGATTATTTCTGAAACCGGACATCACTATCCTGTTACGGCTCAACTTCGATTTTATTGCACCAATAATATGGCTGAGTATAAAGCTTGTATTTTGGGGTTAAGGCTAGCTGCAGACATGGATATCCAAGAAATCTTGGTCTTGGGAGATTCGGATCTTCTGGTACATCAAATTCAAGGAGAATGGGAAACACGAGACTTGAAGCTCGTACCATACCTGCAATGTTTACATGATCTTTGTCAGCGGTTTCGATCAGTGGAGTTCAGGTACATTCCAACGATCCATAATGAGGTTGCCGATGCATTGGCTACCCTGGCATCAATGTTGCACCATCCGGACAAAGCTTATATGGATCCACTGCATATTCAAGTCTACGATCAGCACGCTTACTGCAACATGGTTGAAGAAGAATTTGATGGCGAACCATGGTTCCACGACATCAAGGAGTATATCAGAATGGGGATATATCCAGCGCAAGCCACAGGGGATCAAAAGAGAACCATTAGACGATTGGCAAGTGGATTCTTCTTAAGTGGAGGAGTTTTGTATAAAAGAACACCAGACCTTGGATTATTAAGATGCATAGATGCTAAACAAGCTACGACTGTTATGTCTGAAGTACATTCGGGATTTTGCGGACCCCACATGAGCGGATATGTGTTGGCAAAGAAAATTCTCCGAGTTGGTTACTATTGGCTTACCATGGAGCGACATTGTATCAGTTTTGTGCGCAAATGTCATCAATGCCAGATACACGGGGATTTGATTCATTCTCCACCATCCGAGTTGCACACAATGTCGGCACCATGGCCCTTCGTCGCTTGGGGCATGGATGTTATTGGACCAATTGAGCCGGCAGCATCCAATGGGCACAGGTTCATTCTGGTAGCCATTGATTATTTCACCAAATGGGTTGATGCCAAAACATTCAAATCGGTGACCAAGAAAGCTGTGGTAGATTTCGTTCACTCAAATATCATATGTCGATTCGGAATCCCAAAGGTGATCATCACAGATAACGGTGCTAATCTTAACAGTAGCTTAATGAGAGAGGTATGTCAACAGTTTAAGATTGTACATCGCAATTCTACCCCATATCGGCCCAAGGCGAATGGAGCAGTCGAAGCAGTCAACAAAAACATAAAGAAGATACTTCGGAAAATGGTAGAAGGTTCAAGACAATGGCACGAAAAATTACCATTTGCATTGTTGGGATATCGCACTACTGTTCGCACTTCAGTAGGAGCAACTCCTTATTTGTTGGTATATGACACTGAGGCGGTAATTCCTGCAGAAGTTGAAATTCCTTCCCTTCGGATCGTTGCCGAAGCTAAGATTGATGATGATGAATGGGTCAAAACCCGTTTGGAACAGTTAAACTTGATTGATGAAAAACGATTGGCAGCAGTATGTCATGGCCAATTGTATCAAAGAAGAATAGCAAGAGCATACAACAAAAATGTGCGTCCCCGAAAGTTTGAAGTAGGTCAACATGTGCTGAAACGTATTCTTCCACATCAGGTTGAAGCAAAGGGCAAGTTTGCCCCGAATTGGCAAGGACCGTTCATTGTGACCAGAGTATTGTCCAATGGTGCATTATGTTTAACAGATATTGAAGGAAAATGCATAGACATGGCTATCAATTCTGATGCGGTAAAGAGATATTATGCATGATTTTTCTTTGGTATAATTATTGAATGTTTGTATTTTGCATTATTTCAAAGATTGGAATGACAAAGGCAATTCATTCTGCTATCTAAACACTGTACCCTTTGTTCCCCCTTTGAGCCACATTTGTTTCTTTCCTACCCTCTTTTGGAATCAATGAAAAAAAATTATTATTATTGGAGTGAACTACGTTTGACCTGATTCTTCAAAGAGGATACGTAGGCTCCTCACGGCTCGGTCATAGGGTGCATAATATGCATAATGTGCATAAAATGAAACATCAAGAGACCCCCAATCAAGAAACTGGGGCAGGAATTGTATTAGCAATAGGAAAAATGATTCCAAGAGTTGTAATTTTAAACCCATATCAAAATTGTTTAACTTTTGATACCCTTTCATTCCAACCACATACCAAAAGACCTTTCGATCAATCTTAGAAAAATGCCGAGTCAAGCAAATGGAGGTAATTCATAACACTCTGGTCCAAACAAGAAAAACCGATGAAAATGAGAGAGTCTTATAGGTGAAAACCCGCACGGGCACCATGAGACGACGGAAGCTGAGAGAATGTAAAATGAGAGAGTCTTATTGGTGAAAACCTTCGCAGGCACCATAAGGCGAAAAGGAATTAAGAAATAAACAAATGAGGGAGGTTTGTCGGTGAAAACTCTTTAAGACACTGCAAGTCAAACAAGGTCCGCAAGTTGGAAAAAAGTAAAATTGGGTTGTGGAAATTTTGGAAAGGTTGTAAAAGAGATTGGTTAAATAGACTGGGTTGATTAATCCAAAATGCATACCCTGATCATTGGTGCCAGTAACTCCAATCAGATAAGTTCCTTATTCCTATCTCCAACAGTCATCCAAATTTGGATTTTTCTTTTCATTCTTAATTGTCGAAATCGTCATGTTTCGTCACTAATAATCTTACTCTTCTAAAGCTTTTGAGGTAAGTTTCGTTCCAAGCAAATAAAAAGGAATGTCAAGGTATACTACCAAGATTCAAGATTGCACAATGCAAAATACGGCCATGATAGGCGGAAAGTAATAGGATGAAAATAAGATATGGGTATGAGAAAAGTTGAATCAGAAAGGTGGTTCAGTAATGTCATGAGAGACATATGATTACGATTGAAAGGGTTTGAAGTGAAAACAACAGTGGGGATCCTACAGTTAAGGATCAATTATGAGGACAAAATAGTCTTTTTAACTATTTCAAGGCAGTAAAACAGGACAAAGAGAAACCCCACCCCCAGCAAGAATGCCACAACTAACCACCATGCCTTAAACTAACAAGATTTTCCTTGATTTGAAACAGGGGCAAAAACAATATTTGTATCAAGAAAACACCCGGTGTTGAAATAGCAAGCAGGCATCCACCTGGAGAACAAGGAAGAACAGTTGAAATAGCAAGCAGGCATCCACCTGGAGAACAAGGAAGAACAATTGAAATAGCAAGCAGGCGTCCACCTGGAGAACAAGGAAGAACAATTGAAATAGCAAGCAGGCGTCCACCTGGAGAACAAGGAAGAACAATTGAAATAGCAAGCAGGCGTCCACCTGGAGAACAAGGAAGAACAATTGAAATAGCAAGCAGGCGTCCACCTGGAGAACAAGGAAGAACAGTTGAAATAGCAAGCAGGCATCCACCTGGAGAACAAGGAAGAACAATTGAAATATCAGCAAGCAGGCATCCACCTAGAGAACAAGGAAGAACAATTGAAATAGCAAGCAGGTGTCCACCTGGAGAACAAGGAAGAACAATTGAAATAGCAAGCAGGCGTCCACCTGGAGAACAAGGAAGAACAATTGAAATAGCAAGCAGGCGTCCACCTGGAGAACAAGGAAGAACAATTGAAATAGCAAGAAGGCGTCCACCTGGAGAACAAGGAAGAACAGTTGAAATAGCAAGCAGGCGTCCACCTGGAGAACAAGGAAGAACAATTGAAATAGCAAACAGGCGTCCACCTGGAGAACAAGGAAGAACAGTTGAAATATCAGCAAGCAGGCGTCCACCTGGAGA
This sequence comes from Nicotiana sylvestris, assembly GCF_000393655.2. Taxonomy (NCBI): domain Eukaryota; kingdom Viridiplantae; phylum Streptophyta; class Magnoliopsida; order Solanales; family Solanaceae; genus Nicotiana; species Nicotiana sylvestris. Next base: position 170,931,645 of record NC_091061.1, on the reverse strand, counting down.
ACAAGGAAGAACAATTGAAATAGCAAGCAGGCATCCACCTGGAGAACAAGGAAGAACAGTTGAAATATCAGCAAGCAGGCGTCCACCTGGAGAACAAGGAAGAACAGTTGAAATATCAGCAAGCAGGCGTCCACCTGGAGAACAAGGGAATATAATTCAAATTTCAAGGTCAGGAGCCCCCCTGAAGAACAGAATGGCAATTTATTTTTGACATTATTGGTTGAAGTCAGGAACCCACCCATAAAATGGAGGAATACACTTAGAATCAATAAGGCAAAGGAATCCGATCGGAATCCCAACGGGAAACAACAAAGAATCCCAAGCAGAGGAAGGAAGTACAAGACTCGATGAAAAACAATACAAAAAGGAAACAAGCAGTTCAAGACCGGTAGTCCGAAGAGAATACGAGACAAATCGGAAGCAAAAGATACCAAAGGGGTCACCAAGACATCAAGCAACAAGAAACGCAAGGGCATGATCTAGATAAGATTTTATAATTCATATATCATGGTCTAGTCTAGCTTTTTGTTTTCTTTAAGCAGGGTATAATAAGGAGGTCAGCAAGCAGTAAAAGCAGCACGCAACAGCAGTAACATCACAGTCCCATGGTAGTCCCAGCTACCAAAACTTCCCGAACTACATTGACATGATTCCCTTTTAGCCAGGGATATGTAGGAAACCTTTGAAGCAAGGTTCGGTCAAATCTTTCAAAAAATGCTTCGCTCGTAATAGTCAAACGGGCAAAAATCGCTCGTATCCGCTCACTTTATCTTTGTACGAAAATTCTTCGTATTTTCGGACAAAGAGGGGCAGCTGTGAGCACGTGATTTTTGCCTCAAAAGAACTACTCCAAAATAAATCACAAATAATTTTTTTTCTTTCTTTGTGTGCACTCTTTGAATTTTCGTGGCATTTCGTCTGTGCATGTTCATTTTTATTCTAATTAAGGAAAAATAAAAAAAAATGGTAATGTAGATGCGTATGCATTCCGGAATTAATATTGCATTTTTTAGAATTAATTAATCATTGGTTTGTATTAAAGGATAATAATAAAAAATAATATTTAAGAAATTATAAACCATAGTTTGGTTTTGAAAGAAGGAAAATCACAAAAAATATATAATTGTTATAATTTTTGTCATTTAATTATGCCTTTGAGTGATTGTGATTTTTAACTACTTGTTTTAATTTGTATGTCAAAATGTTAATTGATTTTACAATTTAATTAAGAATTGTGTAAAATTTGAAAAAAAAATAAAAAATGAAAAGGGTTGAAAAATAGGCAAAACGGATCTGGGCCAAGAAATTTTAAACAAAAAATCAGGCCCAAAACTTTCTCTATACCCGGCCAAATCCAGTCCACCTGTAGCAAAATTAAACGACGTCGTTTAATCATGTTCAAATCTGGTTCGTTGATTTCATTTGATCAACGCTCCAGATCAATTCTTCCACACCCGACCCGTGCACGTCCAAAATTGATCCGGTCTTGAGGATAAACAAAACGACGTCGCTCCACTTACTAGTTAAATCCATACCATTGATCTCATCAGATCGAACGGTCTGGATCCAACCCTCACAGGCATATATAAAGGGTTCAAACTAACTCCGCCCCCCCAAACCAGACCCCCCTCCTCTCATTTCTCATCAAACCTCGTCTCTGAAAGAGACGAGGAACCCTAATAACCGCCACCCCGTTCCCTCGCCGTAAACCCGGCGGTGCCGGCTCCGGTGGCCGTGAAATTCACACCACTAGAGCACCTAACCTCCCTCTCCATGAATCCTTTAACCATTTTGCTCGAATCAGGCTGAAGCTCCTCGAATCTTCAATCGAAGATTCGAGTAAAACCTAACCCTACCCCAACCTACCCCAAACTCACACCAGTTATCCACCTGACCTCCCTCATGCCTAAAACACTGTTGGTTTGGCTCGAATATGTCTAGAAATGCTCGAATTTTAGATCAACGAATCAGGAACCCTAAAAATCCAAATCGTGGAATTTGTCCAAATTAAATGAGAGATTGGGGTCTAAGAGACTTTAATCGAGGTATTCTCAATTGAGAATACTTCGAGTAAAGTCTGTTCAACCTCAAAAATGTCTGAATCCTAGTTTGAGCCCATGTACGTATAAGTTCTGAAGGTTTGAGGTATTTTTTCTTTTTTCTTTTCCTGTATTTATGGTTTTTGTTTATCTGTGTATCTGTGTATTTGTGTATTTTAGTTTTGTTTAATTTTTCACACTCTTTCAATTCATTTTTTATTCCCAGTATCCCTTTTATTTGGTCGATTTCTCTTCCGTAATTAAGTTGTACATGTTATAAACTACGTAGTTGATTTGATTAATGTCGTCGAATAGTTAGCTTCATAAAACCCCTGTGTTGAACAAAACCATGAATTACCCTGTTAGTATGATTAACTGTTCTTCCTGTGTTGTGTGTATGTAATTGATTGATTAGATGTCAATATTTAGTTTGTTCATATAAGTTTAAATCATTTTTGGCATTCTGTTTGGTTTTAATTTCGATGGTTGATGGTCTGATCAGTTAAAGTTCTGTTTGATTGTACACGAGGTTCTGAATCCTGGGAGTCTTAGTATTTAAGGTATTCTTTGCCTTAAAACCTTTGAATTGGTTATAATTGTGGTAGCTAATTGAATTCAGATAGTGGTTGGATTTTGAGTAGACTGGAGAGGTTTAATGCAGGTTGAAAGGGAGGTTAGGGCAGAAATAGTAAGGGAATTTCAGGGGTGTTTGGGGAATAAAACAGTTAGCATGATACTTTATTGCTAGTGCTTTATCAGTGGGGTATTAATTAATCCTAATGGGAAACCAAAGAAAGTGGAAGGGGCTGAAATTAAGGGAAAAGGTGTCCTTAGTGGTTTGATTAATTGAAAATCCAGACTTAGTGTTATTTGAGTGGAAATTTCTGATTTTAAAAGGGGAAAAGGGGTCCGGGCAGTAGGCTGGAAAGAAGGAAAATAAGTTGTATAAGAAGGGGTGTTAGGGAATGATTTCAGGGGGCAGAACAGATAGAGAGGAGAGACGAGAGAAAAGATACAAAAATAGAGGAGAGACAGAATATACACACAGAGAAAAGAAAGGGAGAAAAATCAGAAACAGTAAAAATAGAATTTTACATTAGAAGCTAGTGTTAAGGTTGATTTTTGGAGATTGAGAGTTTCAGTTTGCTTTTCCTAAGTTTTAAAAATCAGAAATACTGTTTCCTTGAATCTGTCCGGGTTTGTTTGTTGATATTGTTTGGTTTGAATCTGAAATTTCCTAAGATTCCTGCTACTGTGCGTCTGGTTTTCACGGGTCTTGCTGTTTTTGCTCAAATCTGTTGGATCATTGGCATTTTTCTGCTGTTGGGTTTCTGTTGCTGCTATTGCTGAAGTATTACCTCTTTTACCCTCATTTCCAGGTACATATCTATAGACTCATGTCATGAAAAGCTTCAATATTGCAAGTAAATGAAGTTTGGAATTGCAATTATGTCATCTACTCATTTAAATCTATTAGTTAAGTTTCAGTTTTGTTTTAGTTAGTTAATATAGTATTATACTTGACATGAGAGCTATTAGCCAATTGGCCTTTTGAAGTAGTATAAATTCTGCGGTAATCTTATTTATTTTGAAGTTTAGTGATAACATTTATTTTTGAATTGTCAAGATAGGGAACATGGCAGAAAACTGACCATTAATTAAATTTTGTAATCTTGTTGGCTAAGTATAGGATAGTATGGAAATATCAAGAAACCACATTACTAGTATATCTCGTCAAACATCCGATTTTTGTTTAAAGCTAGATGATGTAAGTTGTATTTTGTTCGTATATGGCATGATAACGGTTATGTGTATAACCATAGGTGAGAGGTGAATTGATATAATCTGTTACGTTTACGATATTGGAATATTATGGATGGTTCAGATATATAATTACGTTACATGTAATGTCATTTTATTAAATCAATTTGTAGATTAGTTCTTTTTTCTTAATAACAAATGGCCAATTTATTTTAGGAATGCGATTAACCCATTTCTTAATTATAGTATATAAAATAATGTCAATGATTTTACAAAGTGTAGATTTAGTATTTGTAAATAGCTTGCATAAGCCGAGATAAAGAAAATTGGTTTAATTTTATCTATCCCAAATTCAATCATCGTAAGCAAATTAACCAAATAATTTGACCTTTGGACTAAAAACTAGTTGTGTAGAAGAAGGTCGGATCTATAAATACTAAAATGCAACATTTAAGTCAAAGATATACAAAATAGAGTTCGCTCTAAATAGAATAATGAAAATTCTTCGAAAACTATTAGTTTGTTTATCAATTAATTCTTTCCTAGTTTTGCACGTAATTCACTTTTTGGTAAATTTTCAAACATATACACTTAGTCTTAAGCCTAGGAAAATAACAAATAAATTGTGCATATAGTTATCAAGTACTAAAAATACATAAACAAAATACGGATACTGTATTCACAAATAAAATGGTAAATTTAGTTGCACGTTATTTATTTTTCATATCATTAATTCTTTAAATTTAAATAGTTTTGAGGTATATAATTCATACGTTTAAAATATAACCTGTGGTCAACACCTAATAAATTTTGAATTCTTTTCAAGAAATTTGGAGGCGTCCCAATCAGTGATTTCCCATGACTTTCATATTTAAAAATAGATGGATATAATAAACATTTGTAGAAATTTTATATTACCATCAAGAATATTTTGTGAAATTAGGGATAAGTTCGCGTGACCTAATTACATTTTCTAAAGGCATTTTGGATTATGCGTTCGCGCAACTTCGAGCAAACTTTTAATAAAAGGGGGTTCTTCGGAGGATACTAAATTAATTTCATATAACCCGAGATGTGCAGTTCACTATTTAATCATACAAGAGTGACGAATGTTCTTAATTTTATTTTAAGCACAATTTCGAACATAAGTTTTTTTATAATAAAAATATAAAAAATATTATCAATCTTATTGTGTACACGTATGCGTGACACAATTCTTTACATTTATAAAAAATATATAATACGAATATACGTACGCGTGATTCATTTCAAGAAAGGTCTATAATTGTAAACAATCTAAACAAAAGCGGTAACAAAATCATGCAACAAGAAAAAATGTATTTAGTAAATCGAGATAATTAAGCCAAGTATAAAAATGGTTAAGCGACCGTGCTAGAACCACGGAATTCGGGAATGCCTAACACCTTCTCCCGAATTAACAGAATTCCTTACTCGGATTTCTGGTTCGCAGAATGACAAACAGAGTCATATTTTCCTTGATTCGGGATTAAAACCGGTGACTTGGGACGCCATAAAATTCCCAGGTGGCGACTCTGAAATAAATAAACAAACCCCGTTTCGACTGTCCTTTAATTGGAGAAAACTCCTTCACCCCTCGCGGGGGCGGAAGAAGGAGGTGTGACACTTCCAACCTGGTTCCTCAGGTAATTCCAACTCATCTATATGCATCACTTCTTCGTCAGGAAAATACGTCCTCAACGGCTCGTATTCTTCATCAACAGGATTCTCAGCCAAGTGATCGGCCAGTGCTTGGGCTTTCATGGCCGTCCTTGTCACATAGACAATGTCGAACTCCATGAGTAATATTTGCCATTTCGCTAACCTCCCTATGGGCATAGGCTTCTGGAAAATATACTTTAGTAGATCCAAGCGTGAAATGAGATAAGTAGTATATGTTGACAGATAATACTTCAATTTTTGGGCCACCCAAGTTAGGGCGCAACATGTCTTCTCAAGTTGAGTGTAGTTAACCTCATATACTGTAAACTTCTTGCTGAGATAATAGATGGCTTGCTCCTTCCTTCCTGTAATGTCGTGTTGTCCTAGTACACAGCCAAACGAATTCTCCAGGACCGTTAGATAAAGAATTAACGGTCTCCCCGGCTCAGGTGGAACCAACACAGGTGGATTTGATAAATATCCTTTGATCTGGTCAAATGCCTCCTGACATTCTGCCGTCCATTCTATCGCAACATCTTTCTTCAGTAGCCGAAAAATGGGTTCACAAGTTGTTGTGAGTTGAGAAATAAATCTACTGATGTAATTCAACCTTCCCAACAGACTTATTACTTTTGTCTTGTTCTTCGGCGGTGGAAAATCTTGGATAGATTTGATCTTTGATAGGTCCAGTTCAATACCTCGCCGACTGACGATGAATCCTAACAACTTTCCAGATGGAACACCAAAGGCACATTTGGCCGGGTTGAGCTTAATATCATACCTTCTAAGTCTTTGAAAAAACTTCCTTAGGTCTGCTACGTGGTCTTCCTGATGCTTGGACTTTATGATCACATCGTCCACGTACACCTCAATCTCTTTGTGTATCATGTCATGGAACACAGTAGTCATTGCTCTCATGTATGTTGCCCCAGCATTCTTCAAACCAAATGGCATTACCCGGTAGCAATAAGCACCCCATAGCGTAATGAATGCCGTCTTTTCTGCGTCTTCTTCATCCATCAGAATCTGATGATACCCAGCATAACAATCTACAAAAGATCCGATCTCACGTCCGACACAATTGTCGATCAAGATATGGATGTTGGGTAAAGGAAAGTTGTCCTTTGGACTCGTCCTGTTCAGATTGCAGTAATCGACACACACCCTGATCTTCCCATCTTTCTTCGGCACTAGCACCACATTAGCCAACCAATCTAGATATCGAGTGAACCGAATAACCTTTGCTTGTAGCTGCTTGGTTACTTCTTCTTTAATCTTCACTCATGTCTATTTTGAACTTCCTCAATTTCTGCTTGACGGGAGGGCATGCCGGGTCAGTGGGCAATTTGTGAACCACTAAATCCGTGCTTAACCCCGGCATGTCATTATACGACCATGCAAAAACATCTTTGAACTCAATAAGTGTTTTGATTAGTTCTTCCCTGATATTTGGTGCAATGCGGATGCTTATTTTAGTTTTCCTGATATCGTCTGCATCCCCTAAATTGATGGCTTCTGTGTCATTTAAGTTGGGCTTTGATTTCTCTTCAAACTGGTTTAACTCTCTGTTTATCTCTTCGAAGGCTTCATCCTCATCGTATTCTGATTCATTATCATAATCGACCTCTTGTATAGTTAGTTCGGAATCAGATTGATCTTTTAGACTAGGTTGAATATCCGTTGTGCATGTCATGTCATTAGAACCAGTATGAAAAGAACTGTTTAGAAAAGAAAAGAAGAAAACAGAATTAAAACAAAAATAAAGAGAGAAATTTTTTTACTTTATTAAGCTGCGGGATAACAGAGTTTCACACTTTTGCGGAAGACAAAGATAAAACAAAAACTGGATTACAACTCTAAATAATCCCAAAACACAAGAAAGAAAATACAAAGCCTATTACCAAGACTCCCTCCGGGTAGGAAGAGGAGTAGATGTCCAATTGTTGACCTTGGCCTTAGGACCCACAAACTGTATGTCTGCCTTACTGGAACCCTCTCCAGCTTCTATCATGTTGACATCAGCGAACATCCTTTCAAATCCCTCATTCAAATCTCCATTTGGCCCGATCAGGGGTCTGAGAACTTCCGAGACTGGCAACTTTCTGATCCCTGCTCTGACAAATAATCTAGACAGGCGTAGGATTGGCTTAGGAAGGACCCAGACTATTTTCTTCAACTTGCGGGTTCGCTTTACATCCACTGCGGTAGGCTTGAATCCTAGCCCAAAAGTATCCAGGTTCTTGGGCAAAGAAACTGGCTGGACCATTCCCTGCAAATCAATCCCCAAACCTTTTCCTGGTACAAACCCGTTGTTCAACATTTCCGAGGCTATCATGAAGGTCACAACCGCGATTCTGGGAAGTGGAAGGCCCCCACCCTCAGAAATTTTGTCTACTGAGACTGCGTCAAAAACCTGATAAATCCATGGGCCCTTGTTATCGTCGGTTTCTATAAAGGGCACAATGGCATCACTGACGACATGTGTGCCGTCATCACCGTGTACCACAATATCTTGTCTATCCCATTCAAATTTGACCATCTGATACAGTGTAGAAGGCACTGCTTTGGCTGCGTGGATCCAGGGTCGTCCCAACAGAAGATTATACGACACCGCCACATCTATCACCTGAAATTCCATGGTGAACTCGACCGGCCCAATTGTCAATTCCAGTATGATATCACCCACTGTGTCAGTACTGCCCCCATCAAAACCTCGAACGCAGACTCTGTTCTTGTGGATCCTATCATCAGCAACCTTCAGTTTGTTCAGAGTGGCCAAAGGACAGATATTGACACTTGACCCATTATCAATTAGTACTCGAGTGACCACCGAGTCTTCGCATTTCACAGTCAGGTAGAGTGCTCTGTTGTGTTTTGTACCCTCTACCAGCAACTCATCATCAGAGAATGTCACTCGGTTTACCTCGAAGATTTTGTGCGCTATTTTCTCCAAATGGTTCACTGAAATCTTGTCCGGGACATGGGCTTCGTTCAGAATCTTCATTAATGCCCGACAATGATAGCTTGAATGGATCAACAAGGATAACAACAAAATCTGGGCGGGGTCTTCCTTAACTACTCTACAATGGAGTATTCTTGTGCCTTTATCTTCTTCAAAAACTCCTCTGCTTCCTCCTCCATCACTGGCTTCTTTATTGTTACAGGATTGGCCCTCCTCAATTCTGTGGGAGCAAAACACCTTCCTGAATGAGTTAACCCCTGGGCCTCGCATATTTCTTACACAACCTCCTTCCCCTTATGCATCACCGTCACTTGACTGTAACTCCATGGCACAGTTTTCTCACTTGTTATCGGCAACTGCATTACTGGCCTGATAACAACTGGCTCTACGCAGACCCCCTTCACCACCAACACTGGTGTGCTTGCTACTTCATGTAGCATTACCTTGCCAGGTTCTGGCTTATTTGTAACAACAAACGAACCTTTCCCTATTACCACAACTGCCTTGTCATCTACCCTCCCTAACTGTTCCACTGCCTTTCCACTGGTCGGTTTTTCGCTTGGACTGGCACGAATCATCATTACCATTTGTGAGGGTTTTTTGGGTTTCCCTCCTTCGTGCACTAGTTCGATCATGTGGGCCTCATGGTGCACCGGTAATGAGTTTTCATTGATGTTGGGTGCCTCTGGTGCCTGAACCTTGATCCTATTTGTGTCAATAAGATCTTGTACGGCAGTCTTCAACTTCCAACACTTTTCAGTATCATGCCCGGGAGCCTCCGAACAATATTCACAGCTTACTGAGTGGTCCAGATTTTTTGTAAGGGGATTTGGCAATTTGGGTTCAACAGGACTTAATAGGCCTAACTGCCTCAACTTATGGAATAGGGTAATATAGGTTTCTCCCAACGGAGAATGTTCTCGACCTCTGCACCCTTTCGTTCCTGAAAGTCTGATTCCCACGGAAGCTTGGCCCTGAAGGATTCCTGTAGGCCCTTGGTGGTGGATATGTATTTTGTGGAGGTGGATATGTGTTTTGTGGAGGTGGATATGTATGTTGGGGAAACGGCGCACGCCATTGCGGGCGAGCCGGAGGCTGGGTGTAAGTTTGGGCATGATGGACGGAGAAATGTGGCTCTTGTGGTGGATAATAGGGTTGTGGAGGGTTGTATGGAGTCTGTGGATAATTTGGGTAATGGGGTCTGGGTTGGTAGCAAGGGGAAGGACCTCTGGATTTGGACCAAGTACCTGCTTCGACTGTTGCGACCTCCTCTCTCTTCTTTTTCCTGAGCGCACCTCCCGTGCCGCTTTGGATAGCCTGAGTTATGGCCTTTATCACCGAATAACTCATTATCTTGTTGGACCTGAGTCCCTCTTCAACCATACCGCCCATTTTTACTACTTCATTGAAAGATTTACCAACTGATGTCACCAGGTGACCAAAGTAAGTTGGCTCCAACATTTGTAAGAAGTAGTCCGCCATTTCACCTTCCCTCATTGGTGGATCGACTCTTGCTGCTTATTCTCTCCAACGAAATCCGAATTCCTCGAAGCTCTCTCCATGCTTTTTCTCAAGCTTTAACAGTGTGAGACGGTCGGGGATGATCTCAAGGTTATACTGGAAATGACCTGCAAATGCTTGTGCTAGATCATCCCAGGTATACCACCTGCTAGGATCTTGTCTCGTGTACCATTCTAATGCGGACCCGCTTAAACTTTGACCGAAATAAGCTATCATCAGCTCATCCTTTCCACCTGCCCCTCTCATCTTACTACAGAAGCCTCGTAAATGTGCCATGGGATCACCATGTCCCTCATATAGATCAAACTTTGGCATCTTAAAACCTGCCGGCAATTGAACATCGGGGAAGGGACACAGATCTTTATAAGACACATTAACTTGGCTGCCCAATCCATGCATATTCCTGAAGGATTGCTCCAGGCTTTTCACTTTACGGAGCACTTCGTCCTGCTCCGGATTCTTAGTTGGCCTCTCAGTTTCTGTCGGGAGCTGAAGGTGAGGGGTGTAAGTGTATGGATCGGGTTCTTTGAAGGTGAGTTTAGTAGGATAGTATTGGTTGTCGTGAACCTGACACACTGGTTAATCGGATGATTTTTGCAATGTGGCGGGTGGAGGTGCCACGAAAATAGGAACAGCTGGTGGATGAGGGTTTTGTTTGCGTGGTGAAGCTTGGGGATTGTAGGAAGTTTCCCCTTGATAGTATTGGGCAATGGGGAAGCTCACTGATGGACCAGTGAAAGGGTGTTCCGGAGTTCGAGCTGGTGAAAGGGTAGGAGTAGGGGAAAGTATTGGTGATGTTTGTCCCTTAGCCCAGGCTAGGTGCATCCCAGCTATCTCTTGTCTCAACCTGTCTACTTCCTCCTTCATCATTTGCATCTCCGTCTTTTCCTCCTCAACACTTTTGTCCGAAACAGACACTTTTCGGAATGGGCCCTTTAGATCTTGTGTGGTAATGGTAATCTACCAGAACGTTCTAGCGAGCTAACTGTTTTGAAATCTCTTTCTCTGATATAAACAACAAACTTGTTAGCGTTAGAGTTTAACACGTATTGCAATTTCACATTGGGGAATGCAATGTTCCTAGGCAGTTTAACCATTTCTAACATGTTTTTGCTTCGATTGCATGCGTCATCCCGTCTTACTCTTTCTTTTTATGTCCTTTTTTCCTTTCTTTTATTCACAATGCCCTTTTTTTTCTTTTTAGTGATGGTCCAATCTTATGTAGATTGCCTACGTATCATGTCCCCGCATGAATCAGACCGGACGTAGTTTTTCCACAAGTACGGAAAATAAAGACACTATTTTTTTTGGATTTTTCAACCTTTACTAGCAAAAATTTTTATTATAAGACAAAACATTTTTGAAAGGAAATTAACAGACTTGATACAGACTACAGAATTTTATGCCAAAACGGAAATACAAACTCTGACGGTCAACAGACTCTGAAGACAAGGAATATACAGACTCAAGCTATGAATGTTTCAAGAGTTTTGAATTTTAGCGCCCGTGGGGCGTCATTCGACTTTGCCGTAGGTTTTGGTGCAAGGTCCCTTTGCGGATCCTTCAAATCTTCCATGATCTGGTGGACATAAATCATTATTGAAGCAAGGAAGGTGGTGCGGGACATATCCTCACAAGCTAGGCACTTTATGGTGATGTAGTGCCCGATATCGTCGATTCTTCCCTTGATTCTGTCCCTTTCCATAAGCAATCGCTCTATTTGTTGATTCCGCATCCCCAGCATTTGAGCTTTGTAAAGAAGTTGATCCTGAAACTCATTGACTTATTTCTCCATTCGGGCCATTAGATCATAGCAGCGCTTCCTCTCTGCTCTGGCATCTCAGGCTTGTCTGAAGATCTGCCCTTCGAGAGTGGATATTGTTTCTCTCAATAGAGCGATGCTCTTTTCGTAGTCCCTCTTCATTTGTTGCATAGACAGTGCTCGATGTTCTGCTTTCTTTATCCATTTCATCTGGATTCTCGCTAGACCAGCTTTAGATTTTCCCAGGTCTTCTTGATATTCGAGGACTTTCTTCTTCAGACCGTTTATGAGCTTTTCATCAGCCCGACTTCTCTTCGGGTTTCTGGCAACTATTTTCATTTTCCAGATTTGAGCTTTGAGGATCTCACTTTCCCGGGCTAATTTGTTCTTTTCTCCTTCATTGGCAACAACTTGCACCTTGTTCTCAAATTTTAGATCCTTAATCTGTTGTTTCAGCTTGCCTATTTCGGCCCGGTATTCCTGCTTTTTGGCCAACCAGTTCCACGGTTCTTGCGATGCCTCAATGAACTCTTAAATGTGAGGTTTTTTGGCTGGTCGTTCTGGATCATCTCTTACAACATCTCTCTTCCTGTACTAGGCGATATAAGCTGGTGAGACTTCACCTCGGGATAGGTCGCGCACTCGAGTGTTTACCATTAAATATTGGCATTCATTCCATATAGAACGAACGACTTCTTCATGAAATTGGCCATTGATACCAACCTCGATTGCATAAATACTGAGATCTTCATCTGGGTGTATCACCTGACACCTCCCTAATTGCCTCATCACCTGGTAAGGCGCATAAGGCTGAATGCTTTGGAGTCTCATTAAGAGGAAGTAAGGACCCGTGGCGGGCATGTACACAATTTCTTCAACAGGAAGCCAAGCCAACGTCTACCCTATTTGTGCTGCAGTGATGGTGCGAAGGCAAGATTCCCAATCCTCAGACTCTTCTGGCAATTTGAGCCCTGAAACCCTCGTGTTATATCCTTCAATGCAACCTTCGTTTGTAGATCTATAGCTCGTATATTGAGGATGATGACTCAAGTGCTCGATCATCCACATCTGCAATAATAAATTGCATCCTTCGAAAAAATCTGCCCCAACTTTACAGGTTGTGAGAGCTCGGTATATCTCGGACACTATCATAGGGGCAAGTGTGCTTTTGTTGTTGGTAATCAGGACCTTGACGACTCCAGCCACCTTCAAATCAATATTTTTGTCTTTCCGAGGAAATACCACAATGCCCAAGAATGCTACCATAAAGGCGAACCGCCTATGTTCATCCCATTTTGTCCGATTCCCTCTGCTGCAAACCCCGTTTTCCAAATCGTCGAACCCTTCTATATGCCCATACCTCTGGTATATGAACTGCAAAGTAGAAAAACCCCTATCCAATTCAGAGTACGGGACTCCCTTTCTTATCTTCAGCAGATCCATGAACTTGTGCGAATTGACGGCTCTTGGTGCAATCAGATATTTGTGCCTTAGCCCCTCAGTAATGTCCATATATCCTGCTACCTCTTCTAAGGTTGGGGTGAGTTCAAAATCCGAGAAGTGGAATACGTTGTGGGTCGGGTCCCAAAATGTAATCAAGGCCTTTATGATGTCACATCTGGGTATGACGTTCAACAAACTGGTGAGACCTCCCAGATGTAGTTTGATCTTATCTCGCTCTAACTTTTCCAAATCCTCCCACCACAAGCGTAACTCCAAAGGGATCTTGCTCCTAACTGTTACCGGCAAACTTTGACCCAGGCTCATTCTGTATGCTTGTTTGGGGTGATTAACACTCATTGGACTCAAAGAAAGAATAAACTAAAATTGACACACATTAAAATAAGACTCCGGTCTTGTCAATACGGCCTTTCAACACTTCGAAGAAGATTTAAAGGCTGTGTTTTACCAACCGGACAAAACATTAAAAATGACCAAAAGTGGCTATTTTCGCAAAAATAGCCTTCTGATGTCTTTTTAGGGACATTCAACTATTTTTATAAGAATGAAATCACCCGACTTATTTATGACAAAAGATTAAATTTTTTGACATTTTTGGCTATTTTGCAAAAGGGGAGGTTGGATCCGATGAGGGTTGCCTACGTATCTCACACCTTTGAGAATCAAACCGGTGTAGTTTGGACCACGAAAATAAACTAATTCTGAAAACAACTTGTTTACTAAAAAACACTTTTTTTTCTTCATTTTCTTAAAATTTTGGCAGAGTTTGCTATTTGGGCATTGTTTTCAAAAAAGAAGGTAATTATCTCTTTACACTGCTATTTTCTTTTTCTATTTTTCCGATATTCTAGTATTTTCAGAAGCCGGTCAGCACGCAAGTCTGCAATAAATAAATGCGTAAAACAAATAGGATGCAGCAGGTTAGTCTTTTTCATTTCAGGTTGTTTGTCCTAGATGGACCCAACCCCTGTGTTGAGTCCTCTAAGTCAAGTGCACATGATGCAAATAAGCGTTCCTACTAGGGATCTGGCATGAGGTTTTGTTATACTAGGTTCATCCTGGGTGTTTGTTCTAGACCTGGCTTACCCGAGCAGACCACGCGAGCCGAGGATGGGAACTGCGTACCTGTAACCAAAAGATCATCTGGTTTTGCAACTCCTCCGAATCCTCGTTCTATTTTGGGATATGACACTAACAGAAAGAAGTCACGACCAGCGTGCACTCCTCAAGAGAGAGAAGAGAGGGATTTCGTAGTAGTTTATATATACAGTTAAGATAATATCAAAGCGGTAAAAGCAACATTTTAGCACATTAGGACAAAACATGTAATAAAATCAGATAATAAATAAAGCCAAATATAACAATTCATCTAAGCTCGAATTCTGAACCCTGAACCAGAGATTCTGGGTAAGATTCCGTCCCCAGCAGAGTCGTCAGAGCTGTCACACCTCCTTTTTACCCGCGTCGCCGCAAGGGTACAAGGGAGTTTTTCCAATTAAAGGACAATTGAAACAGAATTATTACTAAAGAATCAGAGTCACCACTTAGGAGATTTATGGTGTCCCAAGTCACCGGTTGAATCCCGAATCGAGGAAAATAATGACTCTATTTAACAGTCTGCGCACCAGAAATCCGGATAAGGAATTCTGTTAACCCGGGAGAAGGTGTTAGGCATTCCCGAGTTCCGTGGTTCTAGCACGGTCGCTCAACCGTCATATTCGACTTATTTATCTGATTTTAATACATTTTGAACCTTTGTGCAAATTTTAACTTTTAGCCGCTTTTATTATTATTATTTTAAAAGAGAATTACAACGTCGTTAAAGCACATCTCGAACCACGTCACATAAATGCACCCGTGGTTTTTAACATATTTTAACGTCGTTGAGATTTGATTTGGGTCACATAAATGCGCACCCGAATTTAGGAAAGTAATTTTATTAAATATGCGCCTAAAGAGACTATCGTTTTATTAATTCGGTGAAGGCCGTGGATATTCGCTAAACGGCCTCTCCCTAAATCTAGATAGTTATTAAAAATAGAGGGCCTCGTCACTTGTACGTTTTATTTTTGGCGAGGCACGCCTCTTTTATTTTTAAAAGGACATTCCTAAAGTGTCTACATTTTCTATTTAAGTTTGTCTCTAAAATAAAAGAAAATAATCCTAGTTAACTACATGCTTGAAAAGGCCATCACTTATTTACCGGATTAAAGCAAGCGCAACTGAAAAACTGCAATCAAACTTGCGTAAAAGGAGATTATTTCATGCTTTATTCTATAAGTCAATACTACTGAAATTGAAAATACGAAATTGACAAACAATATATATTCAAAAGAAAACTAATTATCCTATAACTAATTTAAACCCACATTGTTAGATGAAATGAACCATTGGAACTAATTATTTTCAACTACTTGAAACTAAGCCAACCTTAATTACTAATGATTACGAAAGTTTGCTTAAGCTGTTCTGATTAAATGCACAAGAAAGTTATGGCCTTGGTTTTAACTCTTACGACTAGATTTACATACTATTAGGCGCGTTATTGCATTTTTTTAGAAAGTATCGGCTAAGATGAAACGCTATTAACTAAATGAAGCTAACACATTCTAGATTTGCTGATTTTTAAAGAAACATGAACATTGGCTAACTGATTATTCCCAACACTACACTCACCCGAGTGTTCATTCAAATTCCTATCTTTCTAAGTTTAAGGCATCACTATGTTCACTCAAAAGTTATCTGTTAACAGAAATCTATTATTTGCTATCGTCACTGTGAATATAAATAACGGGAAAGCTGGAAATAAACTACTACACCAAAGTACAGTCCATAGTTTGTTACTAGTCTAAATGGTTCAAAATGATAGAGGCAATCCTAATTGACTAGTTCTTGACTCAATATAATTCAAACAAACGGAAAATGACGACATTAGACTGACTATCACTACAAATATTCACGTGAACATAGGCTGGAAATACTACTTCATTTCATTCCAATTCGAGGTTACACCAATGAATTCGAGCGTGTACCTGGTATTGAAAATACAAGAATAGGAAGAAGGAGTGAGTAGCAGCAGTGGTGACAACAAAGCAGCAGCAAACCAGAAATAGATTAAAACTAGCAGAAATCCAGCAAACAACCAATGGAACAGTTTTGTTTAACCAACAGCAAACTCAGGACCACAAGTTGCAATTTCAGAAGTACCAAACAGCAACACAGATACACCAGAAACCCAGGAATAAAACCAGAAATACCACCAGCAATCACATGCAGAAACAGAATGTATTCAGAAATGCGATAGAACAGTAGATTTTCTGATTTCTGTTCTTCAGACTCTCAAATAAAGAAACTCAGAACTTCAATTAAACAGTAATAAATACTAATACTGATTTTTAATGGTAAAAGAAAGACCTCACTTTCACTCAATACTGGATTCTTAGTCTTAAAAATCCAGCCTGTTTTTACTCTCAAACTACTAAACTCTTAGCATTCAAAATCCAGCCTAGAACTGAAAACTAACGAAAAACTCTCCAAAATTCCTCCCTTTAGTATTTTTCAGAAGATGTTTTTCAGTCTTCTCTTTGTCCTCCTATATCTCCTCCCCTTTTCTCTACAGACCTCATCCCCCTCTTATACAAGTCTGTCTTCCTTCCAAACCTACTGCCCGACCCCCTTTTTCCCACTAAATCTGAAATTTTCCACTTAAAAATCCACTAAGGAAAACTTTTCCTTATTTTCAACCCCCCATTCCCTTTTGTTCCCCATTAATACTAATAAATTCATTAGTTTAATGGTATTTTAATACTTAGTGGACAGAACACTCAAACCACCCATCTTCCATGTTTTCAATTCCCAAATTACCCTTCAAAAATCCCTGAAATTGCAGCTATAGCCAATGCTCCTAAGTTCTGAATGCAGCCTTATGACTCACTACTATCTAGTTGACATTATCACCAATACTGAATTGAAATCAGTTGTCAGATTCATTTCAGACCCTAGATAGTAGGATTCAATTCATCGATTGCTTAACTTGAATCAAACAGCAACAAAAATATAGGCTAAAGCTATTAAGGACCCAGAACACCCTTACAGGGCATGACACAGCAGGTTTAGGTGACAAACAAAATAGCAGCTGTGATGAAGCAGTTCGATTGACCAAGCAATTCAGGACATTTCAAATGATCAAGCAAAAACAATGTGACGAACTGAATATACCCATAGGCTCAGTACTAAGTTCAACTATACCAACATGCTTGTTTCAACACAACATCTAGGACAGAAACGAAGTAGGAGGGGAAACAGACTAGCATGAACCAGAAATCAAAACCAACATTACACTACTATCATGTTAAATTAATATTCAGGCCTACCGGACTAATCGACGTCACTTATTCAATCGATTACACAAATTATAACACATTACAATTACAACAAACAGAAGCAATGATATATTGGACCAAATAAAAGGTCTACTGAAGATGAACAGAATTAATTAAAAGAAAAGTAGAAAAATCACACAAACTACTAAAACATGCAAAGAGATACAAATAGAACACATGAACAGAAGGAAGGAAAGGAAAAATACCTCTGAATCTTAAGAACAAAAATGACCCAGTCTCGAACCGGACTCGACCTCTTTAAGGTCGAACGGACTTTAATCGAAGTGTTCTCAACTGAGAACACCTTGATTAAGGTAACGAACTTTCAGGTCATGAGGGAAAGCCTGAGAGCCGTTAGATCAAAAGCAATGAACGGTCCATATCAAATACAACCATACGGCGTCGTTTGGTTTAATGAAAGAACTGAGCTGGACCGTTAGATCTGTTTGATCAACCGTTCAGATGGAAAGTGCCAATACGGCGTCGTTTCCTTCGTCTGAGAGACCAGCTAACCAGACTGGGTCAAATGAGTTGATTTGGGCCTGGTTTTTGGTCTCAATTTTAAGCCCACATCTGAATTCCTTCATTTTTTGAACTCTTTTTCTTTTCCTTCTTTAATTTCTAATTTAAACACAATTCCTAATTAAATTGTAAAATCAAAAATAAAACTACACAAATATTAATTAACACTTACAACAATTAACACACAAATTAAAACCTTAAAATAAAATCACACAATGACAACAAATAGAATAAAATGTATATTTTTGTGATTTTCCTTTTAGAGCCAAATGATGGTTTAATTAATTCCTAAATGCATAATTAAATCCTAAATATGCATGCAACATGTATTTTTTTATTTTTCAATTAACTACAACAAGGTAAACATTTACGAACAAAATAATTACCAAAAATGTCACGCAAATTCTCAAAATTGTACCTGAAGGCAACTTGCTTTATTTCTCGATTTCTTTTGGAGTAATTTCCGTGAAGCAAAATTCACGTGCTCACAATATTAATCTAAATAGTCAAAATGGTTAATAATTAGCAAAAATCAACTCCAAGCATATCTTTTTTTTTATACTTCATTCCCAACTTATCACAAAAAAATCTTATTTAAACCGAAATTAAACTTTGAGATCACCGCGAACAAAATTACAAAACAGAATACAAAAAATAAAAGAATCCAATAGCAATACATCAAAACATAAAAAATAATATGCATATCTGTATATAAGTGTATCAATTTATATAAACAGATTTAGCAATTATAGAAAATACGTGCAAATAAAGTACACTTTTTTACCTTTCAAATGAGATCCAATCCGCCCAAATTGAGTCGCTGTAAATTTGTAGAGATTGCTCCCACAATATATAAATATTTCTGTATATGTTTATATAATATATAATATACACACACATCGATCTCACTCTCCCTCCGCTCATATTAACAGTCGTGGTCATTAAAAGTAGTGTCTCAAATCCTCTGTAGAAAAGTACAGGATGTAACATCCCTCCCCCCTTTAGAAACATTCGTCCTCGAATGTTAACTCTTTGAGATTTTCAAAATTTCCGCTAGGGTCTATCTCTATATAGTAAACTAAAACCCAACCTCTATCTGAGCTCTAGACTATTCACAACCTTTTGTACTTGAGTTTCTCGTATCTTTTACCGTTTTCATAACCTCCCTTCCACATAGGTAGAAATTACATCTATGCCTTAAAGCTCTATTGTGATAGCACCTCATACAAAATTTCGGTGAAAAATTTATACTGACTTCTTATGACTTAGCTCTATGGCATGATCTGGAAACAAAAGAAGGGTAACATTTCCTAAATGCCCTATAGCCTCTCAATTATAAACGCAACACACCCATAAGTAAGACTCTACTAGACACACCTTTATAGACTCCTTAGGACACGACCCGCTCTGATACTATTTTGTCACACCCCAACCTGGGGAGGCGTCGCTGGCACTAGATGTCGCACTGGTCCGAGCGAACCATTCTGCAACTCTTTTATTCTCTTTGTAACTATCATGGGCCAATATGGCCACAACTCATAATGTATAACTATAAGTGAGAAAACACTGTATTATTGAATTATTTTTCTTAAAACATGAATATATATGGGCCATCAAGGCCTCTGACATACTGTACAAAATGAACCTCTGTCTATAAAGCCTCTAAGATTAACTGACATCAAATGGGACAAGGTATTAGCCTACCTGTAAATCTGTAGCAAAACTCTAACACAATGACTCATAGACTCGATTTCACTCTGAATGAAGTGGAGTTTTTATGATCCTTCGCAGATTGCCAATCTCGTCTACTATGAGGCCTCGTCAACTGATTATATATACTTGTAGGCATGAATGCAGCGTCCCCAACAAAAATACATCACTACGAATAATGTACTAAGTATGTAAGGCATGTAATTAAGTACATAAAGTACATGGAAGAAACGTAGAGAAAGGGATCAGCCTGTAAATCTGAATCGCTCAGTAAATCATGAAATATTTATAAGCTCATGCATATGCGTATAAATGCCATGTAATGCATAGGTTTGTATGTATATAATATCATCAAGCCTCTAAGGGCATCCCATCATATCATCTCGGCCACTGTGGGAAAATCATCACGTATACCAGCTGATCAGGTGGTGGTGCGTATATAACATCGTAACCTTTTCCCATATCCCTTATACATATATATATATATACGCGTATATAACGCCGTATGAGTCATATTTCAGCCACTGTGGGCAACATCACATCATTTACCAGCTGATCAGGTGGTGGTGCATATATAATATTGTAACCTCTTCCCATATCCCATATACATATATATACATATATATGCGTATATAATGCCGCCTGAGTTATGAGTGAATGCACATGTAAATGAATGTAATGCATGATAAGTATGTTAATAAAATCTTTTTGAATGTCATAAGACCATTATGCCTTTGAATAATATCATGAAATAAACTTTTTTTTTCAACTTACATATTTTTCTAAGACCCAAGAATAGATGATAGAATAATATGACACATGGGTAATCGAGAACATAAGCATCTCTAGTATTTCTACAAATAGTGTTATTTATAAAAATTGCGCATTTGCTCGTTTCGTTTGTGTCGTATAGATCATGCCAAAAGAAAAAAGGGATAGCCTTAACATACCTGATTCGATTCTCTTGACAATCCCTCTAACACGAGTTAATTATGACCAAACATGTGATGGCGGCAAAACTGGCAAGCTTTACTGGTTCTATCATTGTTAGGAAAGAGATGGGGTATACATTTGCACCAACATTTGGAGAATTGAAGAAAGCATTGTATGAGGTTTGGGAGGACGGAAACGAAATTCTACAGCAGCAAGTGTACTTGTAAGAGTAGGTGTTTCATTTCTCATCAACTATAAATACATAAACCTTGTATTCCTTAGGTCCTACCCTTACCTCCTGAAGGATTATAATTCGCTACTTCCGACTTACACATGCTAGACATCACATGCCATTTTAAAAAAAATTCAAGAAGGTAACATATTTGTATATTAATATATAAACTTCATAAAAACTATGAAGTCACCCAAAATTACAAAGACGAGTGCATAAAAACAAAACACTCCTAATCATTGTTTCTCAGCTACATATATCAAAACTAATGATATATTACTTTGAAGGTGTATTTTCTCGAAAGTAAATTCAGATGGAGGGCGATATATTAGGAAAATATTTTAAAAATTAGCAAGCAGAATAACAAATAATTTAGGAAGTCATTTTATCACTGCAAGAATTGGGTGTATGGAAAAAAAATAATGAATAAACCATGAATACATAACTCTGGAAAACTTTGCCAAGATTAGAATTGCTACCAGTTTCTCAAAATATGTATAGATCTCGTCTTTTAAGCAACCACCACCCATTTTCTAAAGCAACCATTACCCCTAAATATACTATTTTGAGGGTGTTATCTTCTTGATAGAAAACTCAGCTAGAGGCGATATGTCTAGGAAATTATTTTATGACCCAGCAAGCAGAGAACTATGACGCTTGTTTTAGAAATAAATTATGTGTTCTAAGGCCTTAAAAACCTCTTCTTGTCTCACCTCAATTTGCATGCGCAGTCTGGACGCATATCCGAACAGTCATTATGTAAAAATCTGTGAAAAATAATAAATTTTACATTTAAAATGAATATAGGTTGGCTTCGGTCAATATTTTGGGTAAACGGACCCGGACCTGTGATTTGACTGTCCCGGAGGGTCCGTAGGAAAGTATGGTACTTGGGCTAATACCCGGAATTGAATTCCGAGGTCCCAAGCCCGAGAAATGAATTTTTAAAGAAAATTGTTTTTTTGGAAATTTATAAGAGTTTTTAGAAATGGAATATGTTTGGAATTTTATGGTATCGGGCACGTATTTTGGTTCCGGAGCCCGGTACAGGTCTTATTTGTTATTTAAGTCGAGCCTGTAAAATTTGGTACGAAACGGAGGTCATATGACGTGATTCAGAACCTTAGTTGTAAAATTTGAAACTTTGAAAGTTATTGAGATTTTCTTTGATTTTGATGCTAAATTCATAGTTGTTGATATTATTTTGGTGATTGAATTGCACGAGCAAGTCCGTATGATATTTTTGGACTAGTATGCATGGTTGGTTTGGAGCCCCGAGGGCTCAGGTGAGTTTTAGATAGGCCAGGAAGTGAAAATTTGGACTTAGGAATTTCTGGTATGTGTTGCAGGTCTGCAGGCTTTGTGATTGCCTGGCTCGCAAATGCGAACAATGTGTCACAATTGCGAATTTCGGCCCGGGCTGCTTTGGTCGCAAATGCGATATCGCAAATGCGACAGCAACATCGCAAATGCAAAGAGGAATGGAATCCTCAAGGTTCGCAAATGCAAACCCCTATTCGCAAATGCGAGGTTAGCAGGTTTTGAAGGGTTCCCAATTGCGAACCCGGGTCGCAATTGCGATATCTGCGACCTACAAATTCATGAGTTAGCCGAAAATCTTTCATTTTTCAAACTTTTTCAAAACATAAACTCTCTTGGGCGATTTTCCAAAGAAAATTTCTTCTCCAAATCAATTGTAAGTCATTTCTAACTCGTTTTATTCAATCTTTAACATCTTTTCACATGATTTTAACTCAAAATCAAGGGTTTTCATGGGAAAATTGGGTGTTTTGGGTATAACCTAGGTTTTTCAAATTTTGGGGATTTGCACCTCGATTTGAGATCCGATTTCAAAATAAATTATATATTTGGGTTCATGGGGGAATGGGTAATCGGGTTTTGGTTCGAACCTTGGGTTTTGACCATGTGAGCCCGGGGGTGATTTTTGACTTTTTGGAAAAAAAATTTAGAAAACCTATTTTCATGCGTTAGAGTTGATTCATTAAGTATTTATTGATATAGTTAAGTAACTTGTGGCTAGATACAAGCGAATTGGTGGTGGAATCAAGAGGTAAAGCGTTAGTTGAGGCTTGAATTGTGTTCGTGACATCGAGGTAAGTGTTTGGTCTAACCTTAGCTTGAGGGATTAGGAGTCGTCTCTTATTTGCTACGTGTTAATTATTGAGTACGATGTATATGCATGGTAACGAGTATCTATACGTTGGTGTTAAGCATGCTCGTGAGTCTTATATTATGGTTAATATGACTCCATTTGTATTGTTCATGCTTATGTGATGATTTCTATTGTTGAACAAGGCTTGTGAAAGTAATATTAGTATTTGAACATTGAAGAGCATTGGCTCGAGTTGTAAAGTGATTTGTGGAAGTATAATTGGCAGTTGAACCTTATAGAGCATTGGCTCAAAATTGTGAATTGAGTTGTGAAGTAAATGTGAAAAAGAAAAGAGGATTATGAAATTGTCTCTATTTCTGGGATGTTATTATTGATATTGTTTTCCCTTGCCGGGATATGACTGTTGTACTATTGTTCCCTTGCTGGGATATGACTGTTGTACTATTGTTCCCTTGTCGGAATTTAATTGTAAATTTGTTGGTTTCCTTGCCCTTATTGCTTTGTGATTGTTGTTTGGGTGAGGATGAGTGTTAAAGCACGAAGGGTGATGCCGTGCATTGTTTTGGTGAGAGAGTGTTAAAGCACAAAGGGTAATGCCGTGTATGATTTTTTTGAGGAAGAGTGTAAAAGCACGAAGGGTGATGCCGTGCCGCACGATGTATAATTCTGTGCCGATTATTTTGATTTTATGGTGAGGACGAGAGTAAAATCACGAAGGGTGATGTCGTGCAGATTATATTGATTTTTATGGTGAGGACGAGAGTAAAAGCACGAAGGGAGATGCCATGCACTTGTTTGATTTCTGATTCTTGTTGATAATTGAGTTATGGTGTTCCTTATGTTTACCTGCTATTCTTTTGTTATTATTTGATGTTTTCCCGCAGTGTGTTTACCCCTCTCATCCTTAACTGTACATTCATGTTTTACTTTCCGTTGTATATGATTTAACTGTATAGGTTTATTTGGTAGTCTAGTCCTAGCCTTATCACTACTTCACCGAGGTTAGGCTAGGAACTTACCAGCACATGGGGTCGGTTGTGCTGATACTACACTCTGCACTGTGTGCAGATCCCGGTACTGGAGCATACGGACCGTAGCTTTGGGTTTCTGCCTTTAGTACATTTGGAGATCCGAGGTAGTCCTGCAGGAGTCCGCAAGCCTTGGTGTCTCCTCCTATCCTTTTCTTCTGTTTCTTTTATATATTCCAGAGACAGTGATGTAATAAATCTTTCGAACTTTTATTTGTAGTATTCCTAGACAGTCTGCAAAATTGTGACACCAATTCTGGGTAGTTATGTTTAAGGATTTGTATTGGTAATATTTAAACAATTATTGTCACACCTCCTTTTTCTACCCCCTGGAAAGGAGTATAAGGGAGTTTTTTTCAATTTAAGTGATAATCAAAATGGGATTATTATTTAAGAATCAGAGTCGCCACTTGGGATAATTTATGGTGTCCCGAGTCACCGGTTTAAAATTCCGAATCAAGGAAAGATTGACTCTATTTTACAGTCCGCGAATATAGAAATCCGGGTAAGGAATTCTGTTAACCCGAGAGAAGGTGTTAGGCATTCCTAGGTTCTGTGGTTTTATCACGGTCGCTCAATTGTTATTATTGGCCTATTTATTTTATTTTAAAATATCTTTGAAACCTATGTGCATTTTTATTCCTTTTAAACCGCTTTTAATAATTTGATTGTTATGCAGCTAATTATCTGATTACATGTCACGAATCATGTCACGGGAGTCGTACCCATGATCCACAACATGTTTATTTTATCAAAAAGATTAAATTGTGACCGGGTCACATAAATGTACCCCCAAATTTTAGTAATTAAGCATCACAACTAAGTCACGGGACCGTACCCGTAGCTATGACAATTTATTTAATTAACGCGCCTAAAGCAAAACTACGAGAGTTCAAGGAATTTTCTACACTAGTTGAGAGAATTAATATGAGGGCTATAGATTATGGATTTGTTTGCGTATGACGCACCTCAATTTATTTTAAAAGAAAAGATTTGTATTTCGCTAAGGCAAACCAAAAATATTCCTACTTATTTCTAATTTAAAAAAAACTACATATCACAACCACGTCACGGGAACCCTACCCGTAGTTATAATAATTTAATTACGTGCCTAAAGAAAACTATGAAGAAGAAAAGATATTATGCTATTACACACATTATACTATTAACAATTTCCATCACAAGCTTAATGAATTATAGCTGAACATATGTGTTAATAAGACTTTGAATACCTAAATTTTGTAAAGAAAAGATACTGAAGAACAACCCATTAATGCTAACACCTATTCAGAGCTGAAACTAATAATTACACACCCAAACATAATAGCAAATGATAACATCAAATAAGAGGTCTAGAAGTTCATTTCCCACTCAAACATATTAAAAGCTTCAACTTGCCATTTCAAAGCTCAACGAAAATACCTGGATACAACTACAAAAAACAAAATAAAAAATTCAGCCAGATGAAACATAGCAGGAGATCAACAACAGAACAGTAGTGATAAGCAACAATACAACCAATTCAGCCCATGTTTAGAACCCAAAGCCAGCAAAGTAATGGAACTCTTTTGAAAAATCTAGAAAGAATAAGCATCAATTCACCAATGGAACAGTAGTTGGAATCCTTTTTTTTTTGTATTTTTCTAACTCTAAAAGTCCTATCAATGTGTGTGTTTTTAGTGATCTAGGTGCACAGAATAATGCGGAAAAATATTTTAGTCGTTTCTATCTTTGGACTCTTCGTCTCCGCCCTAAAGAATAAGTGAAACAGGCCTTATATAGAAAGATTTTAGGGCAGCAACACCTGATTTTATTTATTCAATATTACCTCTCTTCAATTCCCCTTTTGTTCAATTCAAATCCCAAACTTTAAACTTATTCGTTAAATCAGCCTATTCCCTACTATCCTGGAACTTTCCTAGGCAGTTATCAAAGATTCCCTCAATATAAATCCTCTAAATACCCTTTAACCTCTTGTTATTAACCTTTTCAGAAAGTACCAACAATTGGGCTATACCCCGACATGCTTAAAGCCTTCCCCCTTTTCTTTGGGCTTCAACACTATAAGGCCCAATTTCCAATCCGAAACCAACAACCCACAAAAAAACCCAGACCAATGGAGTTTTGAACTCCTGACATCAAATTTCCAAAGAAGCAAAAACAAAAGGAGAATTGAGCAAAAGGCAAGGAAGAAATCAGAATGCACTAACAAAAGATATTAACTGTATTATTAAGCTAATATTACCAAATTAACCAATTATAAACTAACATGATAACTGAGATGAAGAATACAACTAAAGAGAAAAAGAAATATACCAAATAGACTGATGGCCCAAAGATGATGGCATCCGGCGAGAGAACCTCAACCCCATAGTGTGAACTGTAACATTGAGCACTAGCTGGAATTTCTTCAATGGCTTATGCTCTTTGTCACAGTCCTCATCACAAGCCAAGACGAAGAAGAACAGAAGCCTGAAATAATGGCTCGTCAATGGTTTTCTTCACCAGAAATCAGTTACCATGGAATGAATCGAAATCACAGCCAATTGACCAGTCGATTCATACATGTTATTGTCAAGAAGATGCCAGGTGAGGAAGGAATCAGAAAAGGGAGAATATGTTGGATCTTCTGTAATCTTAGATTTAAGATTCAGAAATATTGGGTAAATTTTGGAGGAAATTAATGGTGGATTTGGAATGGGAGGGGGCAACTGAGGTTGTATGGTCAATTTTTGGTGGAGTTTGGAGATCCACCACCGCCGATGGCGAATTCCGATGGATGGCGGGCGGTGGTGAGATATAAGGTGTGAGGGAGATGAAGAACAGGGTACTATGTTTTCTCTGAAGGGGTTCAGACATCCTTAAACGGGTGGAATGGGGCTTTAATGGCCATTGGATGAAAGAATTTGCAGGGCCAGGATTCACTTGGACTGGTTTTAACTTAATACGACATAGTTTTGATTTAGTACTACGTCGTTTTAACTATCACTAGGACTGAAGGGTTTGGACTGGATAGGGATTGGGTTTAGGCCTTATTTGGACGGATTGGGTGCAGAGATTTGGCCCATATTCAAAGCTAAATCAAACCCTTTTTTCACAATTCTTTTCTCTTTTGTTTTCTTTTAGATATTTTTTCTTTTTCTATAATTAATTAAAATCTTATATTAAATCCTAAATTGATCTAATTTATAAAATTAAACTAATTATTTATTGCAAAATTTATAAAAATTACTTGATCTTAAATCAAATGAGAAAACTCAATAATCTAAAAATTAAAAGGTGAAAATGTAAAATGAGCCATTTTGTTTTTGTGATTTTCAGTTTTAATAAAGCAACTAATTACCTAATTAATCTCAAAACTATAAAAATAGATCTTAAATGCAATGCATGGTATTTTTGACATTTTCATGATTTTTAACAGAAATAAACATGCACAGAAATGCAAACAATTAGTACAAATTCTCACAAAATCCTATAAAATTGCAAATAATGGAATTTTTTTTATTTTCTTAAATTTTATAGGAGTAATTCATATAGGGCAAAAATCACGTGCTCACAGCTGCCTCTCTTTGCTCGAAAACACGAAGAGTTTTCGTGCAAAGATAAAGTGAGCAGATACGAGCAATTTTTGCCCGTTTGAATACTTCGTGGGAAGCATTTTTGAAAGATTTGACTGTACCTTGCTTCTGAGGTTGCCTACATATTCTTGGTTATAAAGGAATCAGGTCAGTGTAGTTCGGAAAGTCTTGATAGCTGGGACTACCAAGAAGCTGTGATTTCACTGTTGTTGCTGCTGCTAGTGCTTGCTGAACTCCTTATTACAACAAGACAAAATAAAAGAAGCTAGACTAAATTGTGATTTATGAATTACAAGAATCCTATCTACACATCTTCAAATTTGATCTTGCAATTTCTACCGCTCTGTTGACTTGTACTCTCTAGGTGAGCTTCCTTTGTTGCTGACTTGAATTGCATTCTGAAGTGAATTTCCTTATTCTCCAGGTGGCGCCCGATTGCCAACATTTGAACTGCATTCCCTTGTTCTCCAGGCGGGCACCTGATAACCAAAACTTGAATTGTATTCCCTTTGTTACCTTAAACTGTTTTCCCTTGAAACATGTGTTGTCTTTCTTTGAAACGTGAATTGCTTTCCTTATTCTCTAGGTTGGTGCCCGATTGCCAAAACTTTAACTGTATTCTCTTGCTCTCTAGGTGGGCGCCTGATTGCCAAAACTTTTAACTGTATTCCCTTGCTCTCCATGTGGGTGCCTGATTGCCAAAACTTGAATGGTATTCCCTTGCTTTCCAGTGGGCGCCTGATTGCCAAAACTTTAACTGTATTCCCTTGCTCTCCAGGTGGGCGCCTGATTGCCAAAACTTTAACTATATTCCCATGCTCTCCAGGTGGGCACCTGATTGCCAAAACTTGAACTGCTTTTCCTCGAAACTTAAATTGCTCCTCCTTTGTTCTTCCAGGTGGGTGCCTGATTTCCAATACCTACATTGTTTTTCCTTGAGACTTGAACTGCTTCTCCTTGTTCTCCAGGTGGGTGCCTGATTTCCAACACTCGCACTGCGTTTCTCTTGAAACTTGACTTTTTTTCCCTTTTTCTCCAGGTGGGCTCCTGATTACTGAATTTGAACCGTCCTCCTTTGAACATTGTTGCTTTCCTTTTGTTCTCCAGGTGGGTGCCTGATTACCAACATTTGAATTGTATCCCTTTCCTCTGAAACTTGAATTGTTTTTCTTGTTTTCCAGGTGGGCGCCTGATTGCAGACACTCGAACCATCTTCTCTTGCTACTTGGAACTGTTTTCCCTAGAAACTTGCACCATTTTACCTTACTCTCTAGGTGGGCGCCTGATTGCTAAAATCACACCGTTCTCCTTTGAAACTTAAGTTGTTCTCCCTTGTTCTCCAGGTGGGCGCCTGATTGCTAAGCTTGACCCGTTTTCCTTTGAACTTGTGTCGTCTTTCTTTGTTTCTCCAGGTGGGCGCCTGATTGCTGAACCTGAATTACTTTCTCTTGAGACTGCTTTTCCTTGGAACTGTCTTCCCTTGTGTCTCCAGGTGGGTGACTGATTGCTTGAACATGAACTTCTTTCTATTCTTGAAACTCGTGTTGTCTTCCTTTGTTCTCTAGGTGGGTGCCTGATTACAATAGAATAGACAAAACAAAGAAAATTTTCTGCCCCAGTTTGGTAGCTGGGCACATCTGTGAGTGTTAATTGAATCATGTTACCCAATATCTCTAAGAATTTAAAAGCTAGATCCCATTATCCAGGAGGGTCCTGAAAATTAAAATCAAATCTCATCTTAAGAGTGAAAACTTCAAAGCTAAATTCAATTTCCTAAAGGTGAAACTTATGCTAAATCTCATCATCTAATGGAGGTCTTAAAACTAAGTCCTATTATTCATGAGGGTCCTGAAAATTTCAAATTGAATCTCATCCTAAGAATGAAAACTTCAAAGCCAACTTAAATTTCCTCAAGATAGAGCTTATGCTAGATCTTGTTACTCATGAATGTTTTGAATTTTAACTAAGTCCCATTGTCCAAGAGGGTCCTGAGAACTTCAAATTAAATCCCATTATCCAGCCGGGTCCTGAGAATTTATGGCGGAACCTGTCCGGTACATGCTTTCCTTACGGAGGGTTCCTCCAGAACAAACGAGATTTACTGCCCTATTTCAATTTATTAGTTTTAAAAATGTGGTGGTTAGTTTGTGGCATTCCTACTAAAGGTGGCCTTTTGATTGACGTGTTTTGTTCTAACCGACTGCTTTGAACTGGCCAAAAATTGTTTGACCTTCTAACTAAATCTCAACCACAAAACCCTGAATGACCTGAGTGCTCTACACCCAACCTGCTATTTTACATTTCTATCCTTCTGATATGAACCTGTGTATCTTCCACAAAATTTACAAACTATTTGACCGCCTGAACTTTCGTTAACACCTTATTTTTCTCTTTTGCATCATGATATTTCTGGTATGCTTTGGCTGCACTTTGCTTTGTGCAATTTGGGAAGTCGGTAGTAAGCTTTAAAATCCTTTCTTATTTGCTTAAACAAGGCTGATATCAGAAAAGCCTTAGAGAAATAAACCCAACAGAGATGAAATGCAATGACTTCGAGGGTAAAGAAATAAAGAAGAGAACTTGAAACAAGATGACTATTTGAGGGAGAAAAGGAAAAGAAACTTATTTGAGTAAGGCAACCGGCATCAATGATCATGACATGCACTTCGGATTAATCAGCCTAGTCCATTCAGTCAATCCTCTTTCAGTCTTCACACTTTAAGCCTGGGGTTCCAATAATCCTGGTTCCTTTACAATGTCAATAACCTTATTTGGCTTGCGGTGCCCTAAAGGATTTCACCAACAAACCTCTCTCATTTATTCATTTCTCAACTCATTCTCGCCTTACGGTGCCCGTGAGGATTTTCACTAATAAGACTCTCTCATATTTTAATTTCTCTCAGCTTTCCATCGCCTTACGGTGCCTGTGAGGGTTTTCACCAATAAGACTCTCTCATTTTTTTCATTTTTCCTGCTCAGAACGGAGTGTTGCCCCTGATATGAATCACACCTCTTCTTGCTCGACTTGGCATTTCTTGAAGACTGATCGGAAGGTCTTTCTTTGGACCGTAATGTGGGCTTTTGGATATGGTTAGAAAAAAAGGTATCACAAAGGCTCAAAACAGCTTTGAATGGGTTCAAAATTACAACTTTTGGAATCAGATCTTTTTCAACAACCACAACTTCTGCCCCAGTTTCTTTGCTTGGGGACTTTTGAATTTTGTTTTGATGGGATCGAACCATGAGGTTGCCTACGTATCCTTAAAAGGAATCAGGTCAAACGTAGTTCATGTCATAGGAATTGCTTTGTTTTGGTACTTTTCTCTTTCTTTTTCTTTCTCTCTTTTCCTTTTCTTTTCCTTTTCTTTGTTTTTTTCTCTTTTTTCTCTTTTTCTTTTTTTCCTTTTTCTTTTATCTTTTTTTCACTATTTTCCATTCTTTTCTTTCTCTTTTCTCTTCTCTTTTTCTCTTTTTCTTCTTTACTTACCTTTTGCGTTCGTGTTTCTGAATTTTGCTATTGATTCCAAAAAGGGGGTCTGAAAGGAAATAAATAAGGCTCAAAGGGGTAACAAAGGATAAAGTATTTAGATAGTAGAATAAAATGCCTTCGTCATTCCAATCTTCAAAATATGCCAAGTACAAACAACAATTAGATAAACCAAAGAAATCATACATAATATCTTTTGACTGCGTCAGAATTGGTAGCCATATCTACACATTTGCATTCTATATCTGTTAAATATAAAGCACCATTGGACAACACTCTTGTTACAATGAACGACCCATGCCAATTTGGGACAAACTTGCCTTTCGCTTCAGCCTGGTATAGAAGGATCTGTTTCAATACTTGCTGGCCCACTTCAAATTTCTACGGACGCACCTTCTTGTTATATGCTCTTGCCATTCTCTTTTTATACAACTGACCATGACACACTGCTGCCAATCTTTTCTCATCAATTAGACTCAATTTCTCCAGATGGGTTTTGACCCACGGATCATCATCAATTTCGGCTTCAGCAACAATCCGAAGGGATGGAATTTCAATTTCCGCGGGTATCACTGCTTCAGTGCCATATACCAAAAAATAAGGAGTTGCACCTACTGAAGTGCGAACACTAGTGCGATAACCCAACAACGCAAAGGGCAACTTCTCATGCCATTTCCTGGACCTTGCACCATTTTCTAAAGTATCTTCTTTATATTTTTGTTGGCCGCCTTGACTGCTCCATTCGCCTTAGGGCGGTATGGGGTGGAATTGTGTTGCGTAATCTTAAACTGTTGATATACTTCTTTCATCAGATGATTGTTAAGATTAGTGCCATTATATGTGATAATCACCTTTGGGATTCTGAATCGACAAATGATATTTGAATGAACAAAATCAACCACTGCCTTCTTGGTCACAGATTTGAAAGTTTTAGCTTCAACCCACTTAGTGAAATAGTCAATGGCCACCAGAATGAACCTGTGCCCATTGGATGTTATTGGCTCAATTGGTCCGATAACGTCTACCCCAAGCAACAAAGGGCCATGGTGTGGACATTGTGTTCAATTCAGATGGCAGAGAATGAATTAAATCTCCGTGTACTTGGCATGGATGACACTTGTGCACAAAACTGATACAATCTCGCTCCATGGTGAGCCAATAATATCCTGCTCGAAGAATTTTCTTTGCCAGAACATACCCACTCATATGCGGCCCACAGACTCCGTAATGCACTTTGGTCATGATAGTCGTGGCTTGTCTAGCATCTATGCATCTCAACAGTCCAAGATCTAGAGTTGTTTTGTACAAAACTCCTCCACTGAAGAAAAATCCACTTGCCAAATGTTGAATTGTTCTCTTTTGATCCCCCGTGGCTTGTATCGGGTACACCCCTAACTTGATGTACTCTCTGATATCATGGAACCAAGGTTTACCGTCGAGTTCTTCTTCCACCATGTTACAGTAAGCATGTTGATCGCGCACCTGAATAAGCAAAAAGGTCAATATAAGCCTTATCTGGATGGTGTAACATCGATGCCAGAGTGGCCAATGCATCAATGACCTTATTGTGGATCCTAGGGATATTCCTGAACTCCACTGATCTGAACCGCCGGCAAAGATCCTACAGACATTTCCGATACGGTATGAGCTTCAAATCTCGAGTCTCTCATTCTCCCTGAATCTGGTGCACTAATAGAGCTGAGTCTCCCAAAACCAACACTTCCGGGACTCCCATATCCACAACTAACCTTAAACCCAGAATGCATGCTTCATACTCGGCCATGTTGTTAGTACAATAGAAATGAAGCTGAGCAATGACAGGGTAGTAATGCCTTATTTTGGAAATGAGTACGGCTCATGTTCCAATGCCTTTCATGTTAGCGGCCCCATCAAAGAAGAGTTTCCAACCTAGCTTTTCATCTTTCTCGATCTCGTCAATATGCATTACCTCTTCATCAGGAAAATAAGTCTTCAAAGGTTCATATTCTTCGTCCACCGGGTTTTCGGCCAAGTGATCGGCTAAAGCTTGGGCTTTCATCGTCGTCCGAGTCACATATATGATGTCAAACTCTGTGAGCAAAATCTACCACTTTGCGAGCCTTCCTGTGGGCATAGGCTTCTAGAAGATATACTTTAACTGATCCAGGCGAGAGATGAGGTAAGTAGTGTAGGATGACAAATAATGCTTCAACTTCTGTGCTACCCAAGTCAGGGCGCAACATGTCCTCTAAAGGGGAGTATACTTAACCTCATAAGATGTGAACTTCTTTTTGAGATAATAAATGACTTGCTCTTTCCTGCCAGTGATGTCATTCTGACCCAACACACAACCAAATGAATTATCCAAGACTGTCAAATAAAGAATCAAAGGTCTCCCAGGTTCCGGCGGGACCAACACAGGTGGGTTCGACAAATACTCTTTGATCTTATCAAATGCTTCCTGGCACTCATCAGTCCATTTGACTGCAGCATCCTTCTTTAGCAGCTTAAAGATGGGCTCACAAATTGTCGTGAGCTAAGCAATAAACCTGCTGATGTAGTTCAGCCTCCCTAGCAGACTCATCACCTCGGTCTTGTTCTTTGGCGGTGGCAATTCTTGGATAGCTTTGATCTTTGACGGATCCAACTCAATGCCCCGCCGACTAACTATGAACCCCAACAGTTTCCCATATGGAACACCAAATGTACACTTTGTAGGGTTGAGCTTAAGATTGTACCTGCGGAGCCCCTGAAAAAACTTTCTCAAATCTCTAACGTGGTCAGACTGCTTCCTGGACTTTATGATCACATCATCCATGTAAACCTCAATCTCCTTGTGTATCATGTCATGGAATATGGTAGTCATTGCCCTCGTAAGTTGCCCCCGCATTTTTCAAACCAAAAGGCATGACCCGGTAGAAATGTGTTCCCCACGGCATGATAAATGTCGTCTTTTCCACATCTTCCTCATCTATTAAAATCTGATGATACCCCGCATAGCAGTCCATAAAAGACCCAATCTCATGCTTGGCACAATTGTCGATCAAAATGTGAATGTTTGGCAGTGGGAAGTTGTCATTTGGGCTTGCTTTGTTGAGGTCATGATAATCGACACACACTCTGGTCTTACCATCTTTCTTTGGCATAGGCACAACATTCGCTAACTACGTGGGATACCACGTGACTCTAATGACCTTTGCTTCAAGCTGCTTTATGACTTCTTCTTTAATCTTCACACTCATGTTAGTTTTGAACTTTATCAACTTCTGCTTAAAGGGAGGGAATGTTGTATCAATTGGCAATTTGTGGACCACCAAATTGGTACTCAAGGCTAGTATGTCATCATACGACCATGCAAAAATATCCTTATACTCAAACAATGCTTTAATTATTTCTTCCCTGATTTGCGGTTCAAGATGGATACTTATCTTAGTTTCTCTGACATTATCTAGATCCCCTAGATTGATTGCTTCCGTTTTATCATTCAGATTAAACTTGGGTTTTTCTTCAAAATGATTTAGTTCCTTACTAATCTCTTCAAAGGCCTCATCCTCATCATATTCTGATTCAACCTCACACTATATTTCTTGGATTATTATTTCAGAATTATATTGACTTTTAAGGCTTGGCCAAAGATTCCTCATGCATGTCATGTCATTGAAACCAGCATAAAAGAACAAGACTCCTTCCGAGTAGGGAGAAAAGTAGCCTTCCAATTGTTAAGCTTTATATTAGGCCCGACGAACTACACGTCTGCTTTGCTAGAACCTTCTCCAACTTCTACCATGTTCACATCATCAAACAACCTCTGGAACCTTTCAATTAACTCTTCATCAACGTTAACCACAGAACTTGGAACTGTTGTCACTGGGCGTTTCCTGGCACCGGGCTTGACAAAAGACCTGGAGAGACGTGGGATAGGCCTTGGAAGTGCCCACACCTTTTGTTTCAACCTTTTAGCCCTTTCCACATCTGCCGTTGTGGGTTTGAATCCAAGACGAACATTCCCAAGTTTTCAGGGAGGGACACTGGCTGTATGATACCTTGCAGAGATGCACCCAGACCTTTACCTGGCACAAAGCCATTTTTCAACATTTCAGAGGCCACCATGATGGATGCCGAGACTTTTTTGGAGTTGGAGCATATTTCCTTTCTGGAACCTTCTTGACCGCCACTGTTTCAAAAACTTGATAGACCCAAGGCCATTTGTCATCTTCAGCCTCAATAAACGGGATGAAGGCATCACTGTGATCACATAAATTCTCCTCGCTATACACGGCGATTTCCTGTCTATCCCATTCGAACTTGACCATCTGGTGGAAAGTGGACGAGACTGTTTTGGGGGCATGTATCCAAGGCCGACCTAACAACAAATTGTTAGAGACAGCTACGTCCAGTACCTGGAACTCCATGGTGAATTCCACTGGTCCTATTGTCAATTCAAGCACTATATCATCAACCGATTCTTTCCCTCCACCATCAAAACCTCGGACGTAGATGTTGTTCTTGTTAAACCTTTCACCATCAACTTTCAACTTGTTCAGAGTAGAGAGAGGGCAGGTGTTTGCACTGGAACCATTGTCAACTAACACCCTGGTGACCATAGAATCTTCACATTTTACTGTAAGATAGAGAGCTTTGTTGTGTTCAGTACCTTCCATAGGGAACTCATTATCAGAGAAGGTGATCATGTTCACCTTAAATACTTTATTGGCGATCTTTTCCAAATGATTCACTGAAATCTTATCGGGGACATGAGCTTCGTTAAAAAATTTCATTAGTGCCCGATGATGCTCATCTGAATGGATTAACAATGACAACAAGGAAATCTGAGCGGGCGTCTTTCTCAACTGCTCCACGCTGGAATAATCTTGTACCTTCATTTTTCTCAGAAACTCATCCACCTCTTCTTCAGTGACTGCTTTCTTTACTAGAACTAGATTATCTCTAGATGTTTTAGCTTTCCTTAACTCTTCCGGGGCAAAGCATCTCCCTGAACGAGTTAATCCCTGGGCCTCATTGCTTCTTCTTTCACTTCCTTTCCTTTATAGGTCACTATCACCCGTTCATAGTTCCATAGGATAGCCTTGGTGTTGATTACCAACAACTAGGTTATAGGCTTGATGATGACAGGATCCGTACGAGCACCCTCTACAATTATGATAGGCTTGTTTGCCAACTCTGGAATGACTATTTTTGACTTTTCTTGCTTTGCTATAACATCACTTGGGGATCTCTTCTTAACTACCACAGAAGGTTCACCGTTTGTCATGCTCAATGTGTTCACTGATCCTTCAACCATTGGTTTTTTGACTGGCTTGACCTCACTGGACCAAATCATCATGACGATCTATGAAGGTTTCTTGGGCTCCCCCCTTGTGTACTATCTCGATCATGTTCGTTTCCTCATGGGTTGAAAATGAGTTCTGGTTGATGTTGGGTGCCTCTAGGGTTTGGACTTCAATCCAGTT
Organism: Nicotiana sylvestris; assembly: GCF_000393655.2. Lineage (NCBI taxonomy): Eukaryota > Viridiplantae > Streptophyta > Magnoliopsida > Solanales > Solanaceae > Nicotiana > Nicotiana sylvestris. Next base: position 170,895,003 of record NC_091061.1, on the reverse strand, counting down.
TGTGTCGATGAGCTCTTGGATAACATTTTTCAAGTGCCAGCACTTCTCCGTATCATGCCCTAGAGTACCAGAACAATATTCACAGCTCACGGAGTAATCAATATTCTCTGGAGGAGGGTTTGGCAATTCCGACTCAATTGGCCTCAGCATATCCAACTGCCTCAATCTATGGAATAAACTGGTATAAGACTCCCCCAATGGGGTGAAAGTTTTCTTCCGCTACAACCTCTCATTTTTGAATGCTGGATTGGGTTGGAAACCTGGGCCGTCAGGGTTTCGGTAGACTCGTGGGGGTGGGTAAGCATTTTGTGGAGCTGGGTAGGTGTTTTGTGGGGCTGAGGCACGCCATTGTGCGTAGACGGGAAGTTGAGTATATGTCTGGGCGTGGTGGATAGAAAACTGAGGATCTGGTGATGGGAAGTAATGATGGGGTGTATTATATGAGGTTTGGGTGTAGGTTCGGTGATGGGGTCGAGGCTGGGTATAATGGTGTGATGGGCCCCTCGGTCCAAACCACGATCCTGAATCAACTGTTGCCATGCCTTTTTGCTTCTTCTTTCCGATCACTCCTCCCATACCATTATGAATGGCTTGGGTAGTTTCTTTGATGGTCGAGTAGCTCATGATTTTGTTTGATTTAAGCCTTTCTTCCACCATGCCACCCACCTTCACTACCTCGTTGAAAGACTTGCCTATGGCCAATATCAGATGACCAATGTAAGTAGGCTCTAGAGCCTGCAGAAAGTACTCCACCATTTCGCTCTCCTCTATCAGGGGGTTAACTCTTGCCGCTTGTTCTCTCCAGCGACAATCGTATTCCCTGAAACTTTCACTAGGCTTCTTCTCAATCTTAATCAGAGACAAACTATCTAGAACAATCTCGATGTTGTATTGGAAATGATGAGCAAATGCTTGGATCAGATCGTCCCAAGTATACCATCTGCTGTGATACTGATAAGTATACCACTCCAATGCCGTGTCACTCAGACTCTGGCTAAAGTATGCCATCAACAGCTCATCTTTCCCACCAGCTCCTCTCATTTTACTACAGAATCCCCTCAAATAGGCTATTGGGTCTCCGTGCCCATCATACAAATCAAACTTCGGCATCTTAAATCCCATAGGCAACTGAACATCAGGGAATAAACACAAATCTTTGTAGGATACGCTCACCTGGCCTCCCAATCCCTACATGTTTCTGAACGACTGTTCCAGGCTTCTTACTTTCCTGAACATCTCCTCCTGCTCTTGGTTTTTAGGTGGTTTCTCAGTCTCAACTGGGAGGTCAAAACGAGGAGTGTAGAAGTAATGATATGGGGCCTTAAAAGTAGGCTCCGGGGGATAGTATTGCTTATCTTGGGTCTGGAATAAGGGATTACTGTAGTATCGATGGAGTGTAGTGGGTGGGGGTGCCACGAAAATAGGGCTGGCTGGTAGAGCGAGTATGGGATTGGTTTGGGTGGTGGTGCTTGTGGGGTTTGGGAAGTGGTGCCTTGGTAGTGGTGGTAATGGGGGAAGCCTGGAGATGAATCCACAGTGGTAGGTTCCTAGGATTGAGCCAGTGGCGGGATGAAAGTAGGGTTAAAGGGGTATAATGGCGGTGGATGCCCTTTCATCTATGCCTGGTACATCTCTGCCATTTGCTGTTTCAACTTATGTATCTCCTCTTTCAGATCAACATCAGACTCTCCCCCCTTCCTTGACGGATCAATAACACTTGCATCTAGTTTTGGCCAGTCATGATCAACTTGTCTTTGGAACTGGTGTTGTACGGGTGAGTTTCTAGAATGCCAAACAAACTAACCACCTGCCTGGAATGAAGTCAACAAGCAAACTTGTTAGCGATTAAGATCTTAGCAGATAGGCAACTGCACATTGGGGATGAAATGCACCTAAGCAGTTAACCATTTCTATTATGCATTTGAACGACTGTTTGCGTCATCCCGGCTTTCACTAATTTCCATTTTACAATTTCTTTCTCTCTTCTCTTTTTTTTCATTCCTGCTTTTCTTTGCTTGATTTTTGTTTTTATTCTTTTATTCTCTCATTTCTCCTCTCTTGTTTTGCCATTATTTCCTTCCCACAGTTTTTCCTATTTTCTCTCCTTTTTTTCTTTCATCTCACGGTTATGATCAAATCCTATGAGGATTGTATATGTATAATGACACCGCATGAATCAGACCAAGCGTAGTTCTAGGGATAAGTGTAAAATAAAAGAAAGATACATTTTTTGGGTTTTCAATTTTTTCCATAAAATAAAAGCAAAACATCCTAGTTACAACGACTTCTCCTACAGAATTTAATCATAAAAACTAACAGACTCGAAAAGGTGGATTAATAGACTCCAACAGAAAAATGAAAATACAGACTCGAAAATGGACTAACAAACTCTGGAAGAAAGATGAAAATACAGACTCGAATGAGAATCATGAATACATAAGTGCCTCAATTATTGGTCCCGCGGCCCGTGGGACATCAGTCGGTCTCGTCGCGGGCCTATGCGCCATATCTTCTTGAAGGAGGAATAGGTCATCCATGATCTATCGTACAAAAACCATAACGGAAGCAAAGAACATGGACCTAGTCATGTCTTCACACTCGTTGAACTTCATCACAATGTAGTCTGCAATGCGCCTAACCCTTTCTCTGATAATACCCTTCCTTGTAGCAACCGTCCAATCTGCTGATATCTGGCCCCCAAAACTTGTTCAGCTGTATGATTTTTCTCTTGAATCTATTGCGGGTCTTTTTCTAGCTGCGATATTAGTGCATAACAGTATTCTCTTTTTCCTTTGAAACTCTTTGTTTGTTTGGCCATTTCGTTCTCGAGGGTAGTTAGCTTTTTCTTCAAGTTGGTGGCTTCTCCCACATACTTCTTTTTTAATTGTTGGACAAACTCTTCTCATCCCTTTGTGTTCTTTGCTAACTGTGCCCTTGCTCTCGCCAGATTACCCTCGCATTTTTCCAAATCATCCTCGCACTCAACTATTTTCCTCCTAAGACCATTTATGAGTCTTTCATCTTTTCAGCTCCTTTTCTGATTCTCAGCAGCTATCTTCATTTTTTGGATTTGGGCTCGAAGGGCCTTATTTTCTTGAGCCAATTTCTTCTTCTCCCCTTCATCAGCAGCGGCCTGTACACTTTTGTCAAATTTAAGATCTCGGATTTGCCCCTCCAATTTGCTTATTGTGGCTCTGTAGCTTGCTTCTTTTGCCAACCACCCACATTGCTCCTATGCTCCATCAGTGAATTGTTGGACATGGGGCCTTTTGGCGGGCCGTTCGGGCTCTTGATGGACTTGAGACCTTTTACCATACCAAGTTGTGTAACTAGGCTCCAACTCGCCTCTTGACAGATCCCGTACCTGAGTCTTTGGCTCTAGGAACCTACATTGATGCCAAATTCGACACACCCTTTCTTCCAGGAAAGAAACTTTTGGTCCCAGTTCGATTACGTGCAGACTCAAATCCTCATCATGCGGGATAGTCTGGTACCTGCCTAGCTGGCGTAGAACTCTATGTGGGGCATAAGGTTGAATTCTCCGGAGACCCACCAATAGAAGAAAGCATACTTTGGCCGACATGTAAATGACTTCACTGACCAGGAGCCACCCGAATGTCCACTCAATCTTGCTTGCAGTCAGAGAGCTCAAATGTGTAAACCATGCTTTTGTACCATCTAGAAACTCATGGACCTCCACCCAGTTTTCATGTTTTTTAATGCATTTCAGACTGGTCATACCACAGTTCATGTACCCCGGACGGTGGCAGAGGTGCTTCTCCATCCAGAGTTGTAGAAGCATATTGCACCCTTCAAAAAACTTTCCTCCTTCTCGGCAAACAGTTAGAGCTCAGTAAATCTTAGCTAGGATCATCGGTACAATGGTGCCATTAGCCTTTTTAGTCATGAAGTCGGCTATTCCCACAAGCCCCAAATTCTATATTTCCATCCTTTCTCGGGTAAATTAAAACGCCCAGGAATGCCACTATAAAAGCCAATCCCCACCGGGCTTCCCATTTATCTTTGTTCCCTGAATAAGTTAGGCCGGTATCTAGAGTCTCAAAACCGTGGGGATTCCCGTAACGTCGGTACAGGAAGTGGAATGTGCAAAATCCCTCGGCCAAATTTCCATCTTTAACTTCCCGACTGATGCTTAGAAGATCTAGAAACTTATGAGGAGTCATCATTCTAGGTGCCACTGGGTATTGATTTCTGAGATTCCTACTAAAACCAGCGTAGCCCGTTATTTCCTCGAGCGTAGGGGTTAGCTCAAAATCAACAAAATGGAACACATTATGCGCTGGGTCCCAAAAGGGTATCAAAGCCTCAATTATATCCATTCTCAGCTTAATCTTCAGAAGACCAACAAGACAGCCCAAAGCTTTTATCACAGGATCTCGGCTGACTTTCCCCAAATCATTCCACCACATATAGAGTTCTAACGGGATTTCTTCGAGGACTGTGAAAGGTTCAATTTCAATCGTGCTCATCCTGCACATTTATTTAAAGTGATTGGTTAAAATACCATGATTTGCTTTGACTCAAGAGAAAAGTTACAAAAAAAATTAGAAAAAAAATAAAATAAAATTGCAATTTTAAAACAAAACACTTTTGCGAATACAACCCTTCAGCCCCTCATGAAAGAAGATTTTGGGGCTGTGTTTGCTAATCAACCAAAATTTGAGAAAGGGCCTTAGGTGGCTATTCTTGCAAAAGCATCATTCCGGTGCCTTTTTAGGGCATTTTGGCAATTTTGGACAAGAACGACATTACCTAACTTATTTATGACAAAATAGCGACACTTCGTATTTTTTGGGTTATTTTTGCAAAAATGAAGTTGGACCCGATGAGGGTTGCCTACGTATCCCACATCCGGTGAGAAGCAAACTTACGTAGTTCGGTCAATTTTGACGCAACAGAAAACATAAACATTTTAAATAGCTTTTTTTTTCTTTTTTTTCAAACATATTGGCAGAGTTTCGGGATATTTTGGACACCAGATTTTTTTTACATGTGGGTAATTTCCTCTCTCTCACCTTAATTTTGTTTTCTCAAAAAATAAATTCCCTATTCTAGAAGTCGGTCAGCATGCAATCCGAGTCAAATAAATGTGCAAGTAGCAGGTAAAAAATGCATTAGGATGGTCTTTTGATTTTGGGTACACCTGTCCTAGACGGACCCAACCCCTGTGTTGAGTCCCCAAAGTCAAATGCACGTGATGCAAACAAGCGTTCCTACTAGGGATCCAGCATGAGGCTATGATATACTAGATTTGAAAACCTAGGTTTATTTGTTCTAGACCTGGCTTACCCGAATGGACAGCTCGAACCAAGGGGGGAGGGGGCAGCATGCTGGGAATACAGAAACTTCACCGGCTTTGCAACTTGTCCCAGCCTCGTTTTAAAATTGGGATATGACTCTAACATAAGAGAAGCTACACGAAGTGCACCCTTCCCAGATGATTTAGAAGACTTAGAGAGAGGAGGGTTTCACAACAATTTATATACAGTTCAACAATATCAAAGCGGTAAAAAGCAATATTTAGCACATTAGGCCCAAACATGTAATAAAATTCAGATAATAAATAAAGCCAACTATAATAATTATTCTAAGCTCAAATTCTTGAACCCTGAACCAGAGATTCTGGGTTCGATCCCCAGCAGAGTCGCCAGAGCTGTCACACCTCCTTTTTCTACCCCCAGAAGGGAATATAAGGGAGTATTTTCCAATTTAAGTGACAATCGAAAAGTGATTATTATTTAAGAATCAGAGTCGCCACTTGGGATAATTTATGGTGTCCAAAGTCACCGGTTTAAAATCCCAAATCGAGGAAAGATTGACTCTGTTTTACAGTCCGCGAACACAGAAATCTGGGTACGGAATTCTATTAACCCAAGAGAAGGTGTTAGGCATTCCTTGGTTTTTATGGTTTTAGCACGGTCGCCCAACTGTTATTATTGGCCTATTTATTTTATTTTAAAACATCTTTGAAACCTATGTGCATTTTATTCCTTTTAAACCGCTTTTAATAATCCGATTGTTATACAGCTAATTATTTGATTACACGTCGTGAATCATGTCACGGGAGTCGTACCCACGATCTACAATATGTTTATTTTATCAAAAAGATTAAATTGTGGTCGGGTCACATAAATGTACCCCCAGATTTTAGCAATTGAGCATCACAACTACGTTACGGGAACCGTACCCATAGCTATGATAATTTATTTAATTAGCGCGCCTAAAGCAAAACTACGAGAGTTCAAGGCATTTTCTACACTAGTTGAGAGAATTCATATGAGGGTCATAGATTATGAATTTGTTTGCGTATGACGCACCTCAATTTATTTTAAAAGAAAAGATTTGTATTTCGCTAAGGCAAACCAAAAATAATCCTACTTATTTCTAATTTTTTTAAAAAAAAACTAAGTATCACAACCACGTCACGGGAACCGTACCCATAGTTGTAATAATTTAAGTACGTGCCCAAAGCAAACTACGAGATTTATTTTTAGTATCTAAGTTATAAATATGAGGGCCATAGGTAATTTAATAGATGGCACGCCCCAAATCACTTTTAAGAGATTATACTTAGCCAAAGTCACCTAAAGATATTTGGATTTCCCCTAAATTGAGTTCTATCTAACACTACTATAATCAGCCTGCACAGAATACCATATTAGTCTAACGTTTGGGGGGGGGGGCGAGTTCCAGACTTACAGTAAGTCCAAGCGCAACGAACAACTTTTTAAAAGGGAATTGGCTAAAGGGAAAGCCCAAAGTTGAAACTAAAGCACCGGAAGCCTCAAGGGCTAAGCTGGGCCAGACACAAAGCCCAAACATGAGAATCATTGTGATTATTCAAAGCAATTTCATCACACCACCAACCAAAAATAGATTTAAGCTAAACGAACTATAAGAGAAACAAATAATCGATATTGATATGAAATATCCCATCTTGAAGTTGGACCAACTCGAATCTGGGCCCAATGCAACACACAAGTTCAAAATCATACTAGGTGATTCGAGCAGACCATCCGCCTAAACCCACTCTTGGCCCAAGCCATTTCTAGAGCTTGTTGTCTTTATGATTACAACTACCAGCCATTACATGAATTCTGAGAATCAAGATATTGACTACATATAACAAATGATAATTAAGAAACAGTATTATGATACTAATTGAAATGACTAACTAATTTGACAAAGTTGCCACTCAAAGTGACTCAGCCTGCTATTACACACATTATGCTATTAACAATTTCCATCACAATCTTAATGAATTATAGCTGAACATCTATGTTAATAAGACTTTGAATACCTAAATTTTGTAAAGAAAAGATACTGAAGAACAACCCATCAATGCTAACACCTATTCAGAGCTGAAACTAATAATTACACACCCACACATAATAGCAAATGATAACATCAAATAAGAGGTCTGGAAGTTCATTTCCCACTCAAACATATTAAAAGCTTCAACTTGCCATTTCAAAGCTCAACGAAAATACCTGAATACAGCAACAGAAATAAAAGAATAATTCAGCCAGATGAAACAGAGTAGGAGATCAATAGCATAACAGTAGTGATCAGCAACAACACAACCAATTCAGTCCATGTTTAGAACCCAAAGCCAACAAAGTAATGGAACTCTTTTGAAAAATTTAGAAAGAATAAGCATCAATTCACCAATGGAACAGTATTTGGAATCCTTTTTTTTGTATTTTTCTAACTTTGAAAGTCCTATCAATGTGTGTGTTTTTAGTGCTCTAGGTGCAGAGAATAATCCTGAAAAATATTTCAGCCATTTCTATCTTTGGACTCTTCGTCTCCGCCCTAAAGAATGAGTAAAATAGGCCTTATATAGAAAGCTTTTAGGGCAGTAACACCTAATTTTATTTATTCAATATTACCTCTCTTCAATTCCCCTTTTGTTCAATTCAAACCCCAAACGTTAAACATATTCGTTAAATCAGCTTATTCCCTACTTTCCTAGAACTTTCCTTGGCAGTTATCAAAGATTCCCTCAATATAAATACCCTTTAACCTCTTGTTATTAACCTTTTTAGAAAGTACCAACAATTGGGCTATACCCCGGCATGCTTAAACCCTTCCCCCTTTTCTTTGGGTTTCGACACTACAAGGCCTAATTTCCAATCCGAAACCAACAACCCACAAGAAAAACCAGACCAATGGAGTTTTGAACTCCTGACATCAAATTTCTAAAGAAACAAAAACAGAAGGAGAATTGAGCAAAAGGCAAGGAAGAAATCAGAATGCAATAACAAAAGATGTTAACTATATTATTAAGCTAATATTACCAAATTAGCCAATTATAAACTAACATGATTTAAACCTAACTGAGATGAAGAATACAACTAAACAGAAAAAAGAAATATACCAAATAGACTGATGGCCTAGAGATGATGGCATCCGGCGAGAGAACCTCAACCCCATGGTGTGAACTGTAACATTGAGCACTAGCCGAAATTTCTTCAATGGTTTGTGCTCTTTTTCACAGTCCTCATCACGAGCCAAGACGAAGAAGAACAAAAGCTTGAAATAATGGCTCGTCAATGGTTTTCTTAACCAAAAATCGGTTACCATGGAATGAATCGAAATTACATTCAATTGACCAGTCGATTCACACATGTTATTGTCAAGAAGATGCCAGGTGAGGAAGGAATCAGAAAAGGGAGAATATGTTGGATCTTCTGTAATCTTAGATTTAAGATTCCGAATGATTGGGTAATATTTGGAGGAAATTAATGGTGGATTTGGAATGGGGGAGGGGCAACGGAGGTTGTGTGGTCAATTTTTGGTGGGATTTGGAGATCCACCGTCACCGTTGGCGAATTCCAGTGGGTGGCGAACAGTGATGGGAGATAAGGTATGAGAGAGATGAAGAACATGGTACTATGTTGTCTTTGAAGGGGTTTAGACATCCTTAAACAGGTGGGTTGGGGCTTTAATGGTCGTTGGATGAAAGCATTTGAAGGGTCAGGATTCACTTGGACTGGTTTTAACTTAATACGACGTAGTTTTGACTTAGTACTGCATCGTTTTAGTTGTCTCAAGGACTGAAAGGTTTGGACCAGGTAGGGATTGGGTTTGTGCCTGGTTTGGACAGGTTGGGTGCAAAGGTTTGGCCCAAATTTAAAGCTAATTCAAACCCCTTTTCACAATTCTTTTCTCTTTTGTTTTCTTTTATATATTTTTTCTTTTTCTATAATTAATTAAAATCCTAAATTGATCTAATTTGTAAAATTAAACTAATTATTTATTGCAAAATTTATAGAACTTACTTGATCCTAAATCATAAGAGAAAACTCAATAATCTAAATATTAAAAGGTGAAAATGTAAAATGAGCCATTTTTTGTGATTTTCAGTTTTAATAAAGCAACTAATTCACTAATTAACCTCAAAACTATAAAAATAGATCCTAAATGCAATGCCTCGTATTTTTTACATTTTCATGATTTTTAACAGAAATAAACATGCACAGAAATGCAAACAATTAGCACAAATTCTCACAAAATCCTATAAAATTGCAAATAATGGAAATTTTTTATTTTCTTGAATTTTATAGGAGTAATTCATATAGGGCAAAAATCACGTGCTCACAGTTATATTTTGTTCTTCCGCTTATTTAAAATTTCGATGTTTACATAATGTTGATTCTTAATTGTTAATGGATTAAAATGGGAAAAAGGTAATTAACGCAAATGGTTGGCTTGTCTAGCTTTCACTAGTAGGCACCATCACAACTCCCGAGAGTGAAAAATCCGGATCGTGATAAGTTGGTATCAGAGCTCTAGGTTACATAGGTCTCACAATTCACGGACAAGCTTAGTAAAGTCTGAGGGATCGGTACGGAGATGTCTGTATTTATCCCCTAGAGGCAACAAAGTTAGGAAAATTTTCACATCTATTCTTTCCTGTCATGCGTTTTAGTTTCTCAATGCTAATTGAATTTCTACTCTGTTCTTTCGCAGATGGTGAGAACATGCACTTCCTCATCCACTGATCAGGAGCATGAACCCCAACAGCAGCTCCCACGAGGGGCAGAGGGCGAGGCCGAGGCCATGCTAGAGGGCGAGGCCGAGGTCGTGCTAGAGGGTGAGGCCGAGGCCGTGCTAGAGGCCGAGGCCGTGCTAGAGGCTGAGGTAGGGGCAGAGCTTAGCCCAGAGCAACAACAATAGCGGCGGAGCCTCAGGTTGAGTTTGATAATGAGGTTCCAGCCCAGCCAGTTCCGGTGGTCCTAGCTCATGTCCTAAAGGGGTTCATTGCTACCCTAGTACTCCAGGATACTCTGGTCCGTCTAGTGGGCCTTATGCAGAGTGTCATCCGGGCAGACTTACTTCTTGTAGCACCAGCCATCTCTCAGGCTGGAGGAGGAGCCCAGACTCTTGCTACTCGCACTCCGGAGTAGATGGCTCCCTAATTTCAGACTCCAGCAGCTCAGCTAGTTGGAGCAGTTCACCCGGGTATGGTAGCTCAGACGGGTGATGGATCAGCAACGTCTGTCAATGCTTTGTGGAGGTTGGATAGGTTCACCAGGCTCTTCATTACCACTTTCAGTGGTGCATCTTCTGAGGATCCCCAGGATTATTTAGATAGCTTTCATGAGGTTCTCAGGAACATGGGGATAGTGGAGACCAATGGGGTCGACTTTGCTACTTTTCGCTTATTTGGATCCGCCAAGACTTGGTGGAGAGATTATTGTTTGGTTAGACCATCCGGATCACCAACTTTGACTTGGGAGCAATTTTCTCAGCTATTTCTGGAGAAGTTTCTTCCTATCACTCATAGGGAGATCAATCGGAGGTAGTTTGAGCGTCTCCAGCAGGGTTCTATGACTGCTACTCAGTATGAGACCAGACTCATTGACTTGGACCATCATGCTCTTATCATACTTCCTACCGAGAGAGAGAGGTTGAGGAGGTTCATTGAGATACTCCTTCAGCCTATTCAACTTCAGATGGCTAATGAGACGGGGAGCGAGATTTCCTTTCAAGATGCGGCCAATGTGGCCCGGAGGTTCAGATGGTTCTATCACAGGGGGTGGTCAGGGGTCTGATAAGAGGCCTCGTCATTCAGGCAGATTCAGTGGTGCCTCATCTGGAGGCAGGGATTCGTATGGTAGAGGCTATCCTTCTAGGCCTTTTCAGTCAGCACTTCAGGTTTCTCACGGTGCTTCAGGTGGCCGTGGGTCTCACATGCAGTGTTTCGATCAGCAGTCCTACAGTGCACCACCAGCTCATATAAATGCACCGCCGCGCTCCCGAGTTTTCGGGGTGGTCATTCAGGTCATCAAGGTCAGCAGCCGAGGGCTTGTTATACTTGTGGTGATATGGGCCATATTGCTATATTTTGCCCTTGAGCATCGAGCAGCTCTCAGCAGTAGGGTTCCCGTGCCATGGTTCAGGCACCGAGTGTTCCATAGCCCGCTCAGCCAGCTAGAGGTAGAGGTAGAGGTGCTAGAGGTGGAGGTAGAGGTATTAGAGGTGGAGGTCAGGCCGCTAAAGGTGGAGGCCAGCCAGTAGCAGGCCGTCCTAGAGATATAGTTTAGGGAGGTGGGGCCCAGCCCCGATGTTATGCTTTTCCAGCCAAGCCTAAGGCTGAGGCTTCCGATGCAGTTATCACAGGTATTGTTCTAGTTTGTAGTATAGATGTTTCAGTTCTATTTGATCCAGGATCTACGTACTCCTATATGTCATCTTATTTTACACTGTATCTGGTCATGCCTAGTGATTCTTTGAGTTCTCCTGATATGTGTCTATACCGATAGGTGATTCTATTGTGGTAGATCGTGTCCATCATTCTTGTATAGTTGTGATTGGGGGTTTGGAGACCCGAGTAGATTTGTTACTTTTGGATATGGTTTATTTTGATGTCATATTGGGGATGGACTGGTTAACAGCTTACCATGCTATCTTGGACTATCATGCCAAGACTGTGACCTTAGCCTTGCCGGGTTTACCTCGTTTAGAGTGGAGAGGGACTTCTGGTCATTCTACCCATAGTGTTATCTCATATATGAAGGCTCAGTATTTGGTCGAGAAGGGATGTTTGGATTATTTGACATATATTCGTGATTCTAGTGCCGAGGTTCCTTCTATTGATTTTGTGCCAATTGTTCGTAAGTTTCCTAAGGTATTTCCTTCATACCTGTCGGGTATGCCACCCGACAAGGATATTAACTTCTACATTGATTTGGCTCCGGGCACCCAGCCTATTTCTATCCTGCTGTATCGAATGGCCCCGTTTGAGTTGAAAGAGTTGCGGGAGCAATTGCAAGACTTGCTTGATATGGGCTTCATTAGGCCTAGTGTTTCACCTTAGGGTGCACCGGTATTTTTTGTTATGAAGAAGGCCAGATCAATGAGGATATGTATAGATTACCGGCAATTGAATAAGGTTACAATCAAGAATAAGTATCCATTGCCTAGGATTGATGATTTATTTGATCAGCTTTAGGGTGCCAAGGTATTTTCAAAGATTGACTTGAGATCTGGCTACCATCAGTTGAGGATTAGGGCATCTGATGTCCCTAAGACAGCTTTGTCGAGGATTAGGGCATCCGATGTCCCTAAGAAGGCCAGATCGATGAGGATATGTATAGATTACCGGCAATTGAATAAGGTTACAATCAAGAATAAGTATCCATTGCCGAGGATTGATGATTTATTTGATTAGCTTTAGGGTGCCAAGGTATTTTCAAAGATTGACTTGAGATCTGGCTACCATCAGTTGAGGATTAGGGCATCCGATGTCCCTAAGATAGCTTTCCGCACTCGGTACGGGCATTATGAGTTCTTGGTGATGTCATTCGGGTTGATAAATGCCCCAGCAGCTTTTATTGATTTGATTAACCGAGTGTTCGGGCCTTACTTGAATTCGTTCGTGATAGTCTTCATTGATGATATTTTGATCTATTCCAATAGCCGGGAGAAACACGAGCGGCATATGAGAATGGTTCTTCAGACTTTGAGAGATAGTCAGTTGTATGCTAAGTTTTCGAAGTGTGAGTTCTGGTTGAGTTCCGTTGCATTCTTGGGTCATGTTGTATCAATAGAGGGTATTCAGGTAGATCCAAAGAAGATAGAGGCAGTCAAGAACTGGCCTAGACCCGCATCAGCTACAAAGATCCAGAGTTTCTTGGGTTTGGCAGGCTATTATTGTCGGTTTGTGGAGGAGTTTTCATCTATTGCAGCCCCGATGACCAGGTTGACCTAGAAAGGTGCCCAGTTCAGGTGGTTGGACGAGTGTGAGGCAAGCTTTTAGAAGCTCAAGACAGCTTTAACTACGGCACCGGTGTTGGATTTGCCCACAAGTTCAGGGCCATATTGTGATGCATCTCGTATTTGACTTGGTGCGGTGTTGATGCAGGGTGTCAAGGTCATTCCTTATGTTTTGCGTCAGTTGAAGATTTATGAGAATAATTATATAGTTCATGATTTGAAGTTAGCAGCCATTATTCACGCGTTGAAGATCTGGAGACATTATCTGTATAGCGTGTCATGTGAGGTGTTCACGGATCACTATGGATTTCGTTGTTGGACTCCCACAGACTCGGAAGAAGTTCGATGCAGTGTGGGTTATTGTTGATAGGCTGACCAAGTCAGCGCATTTCTTTCCTGTGCCAGTCTCATATTCTTCCGAGAGGTTAGCTGAGATTTATATCCGGGAGATTGTTTGTCTTCATGGTGTGCCCATGACTATCATTTCTAAATGAGGTACGCAGTTTACCTCACCTTTCTGGAGGGCAGTTCAGTGAGAGTTGGGCATACAGGTCGAGTTGAGCACAACATTTTATCCTCAGACGGAGGGGCAGTCCGAGCATACTATTCAGATTTTGGAGGATATACTCCAAGCTTGTGTCATTAACTTTGGAGGCTCGTGGGATCAGTCCTTTCCTTTAGTGGATTTTCCTACAACAACAGTTACTAGTCGAGTATCCAGATGGCTCCTTATGAGGCTTTATATGGTAGGCGGTGTAAGTCACCGGTTGGATGGTTTGAGCTGGAAGAGGCTCGGTTGTTGGGTACGGATCTAGTACAGGATGCCTTGGACAAGGTCAGGATCATTTAGGATAGGCTTCATACAGCTCAGTCCAGGCAAAAGAGTTATGCCGACCATAAGGTTCGTGATTTGGCATTCATGGTCGGTGAGCGGGTGTTACTTCGGGTGTCGCCTATGAATGGCATGATGAGATTTGGAAAGAAGGGCAAGCTTAGCCCTAGATTTATTGGTCCTTTTGAGATTCTTGATTGAGTGGGAGAGGTGACTTATAGACTTGCATTGCTGCCGAGCTTATCAATCGTGCATCTAGTGTTTCATGTGTCCATGCTTCTAAAGTATAACAGCGATCCATCACATGTGTTAGATTTCAGCACTGTCCAATTGGACAAGGACTTGTCCTATAAGGAGGAGCCAGTACCTATTCTAGACCAGCAGGTTCGTCAGTTGAGATCGAAGAGTTTCCCCTCTGTTAGTGTTCAGTGGGGAGGTCTAGAGCACCTAACCGCCCTCTCCACGAATCCCGTAACCGTTTTGCTCAAATTGGACTGAAGCTTCTCGAATCTTCAATCGAAGATTCGAGCAAACTTGAAACCCACCCCAATCAGTCCCAAACTCACATCAAGGCACCCCCTGACCACCCTCGTTATGGATCTGCTAACCGTTTGCCTCGAATCTACCTCCAGCTTCTCAGATCTTCAATCGAAGATTCGAGCAAAACTAGATCTACCCCAACCAGTCCCAAACTCATACCAGACATGTCCCTGACCTCCCTCATCACCAAACCACCGTGGGTTTGGTTCGAATCAGACCAGAACCACTCGAACCCTAAATCAAACCCCCAAGAACCCTAGAAAGCCAAAGGTTGAAATCTGTCCCAATTGAAGGAGGGTTTGGGGTCTAACTGACTTTAATCGAAGTGTTCTCAGTTGAGAACACTCGATTAAGGTCCGTTCGACCTCAAACAGTTCGAGTTTGAGTTCGAATCAGGGTCGTCCATGTTTCCTAGAAAGCTTGAGGTATTTTCCTTTTCTTGTTCATTCCGTTTTGGGTCTGGTTATTCTGTTTACTTTGTTTAGTGTAGCTTTATGGATTTTTCAATTGTTGTCGATTGATTCTGTCCTTCTCCATAAGACCTTTTATTTGGTCCAATTTTATCATTGCTTTTGTTGTTTTCGATTGTTATGTGTTATAATTTGTGTAATCGATCGAATAAGTGTCGTCGATTAGTCTGGTAGGCTTGAATGTTAGATTAGCATGATAATAGTCTAATTTTTGGTTCATGTCTGTCTGTTTCCCCTCCTGCCTCGTTTGTGTTCTAAGGTTGTACTAAAATGAGCTCGTTGGTATATTTGAACTTAGAACTGAGCCTGTTGGTATATTCAGTTCATTGAATTGAATTTATTGGTCATTTGTCATCTTGAATCTGTCAATACCCTTAAAGCCCTGTTGACTGTTTCTTCTTGTGTATTTCAATCTGATTAAGGCATATGCTCAGCTAGTTGATTCCAGCTCATCTGTTGCTGAGCTAAATATGATTGGTTCACCAATATAGTTAGTTCAATATGTGCTGCCATGAACCCTTAGTCTTCATTTTAAGGCCATTTGATTCAATAGCTTGAATGACTAACTGATTTGAATTGGTTATAGCTGTTGTGGTTAGTTGGATTCAGCTTTAGTTAGGGGGTGGATTTGAATAGGTTAGAAAGGTTCAATGCAGGGTGAAAGGGAGTGGGTAGGGCAGTAATTTCAGGACTTTAGGGGGTAATTTGGGAATTGAAAACAGGAAGAAATGGGTGGTTTGAGTGTTCTGTCCACTAAGTATTAAAATACCATTAAACTAATGAATTGATTAGTATTAGTGGGGAACAAAATATTAAAGCATGGGGGATTAATTTATTATTATATGTTGCACATACCTTTGGGCACAAAACACTTGATAATGGGCTGTAAGGGAAGATGATGGGCAGAAAATCTGATAAGGTAGGGGGGCAGAGTCAGTGTTTGGATATAAATAGAGTCATTTATAGACAGAAGAGGGGGCTGAGTTTTTTGGGGGAGGATAAGAGGATTTTCTGAAAATCTGGAGGGAAATCTAAAGAGAGGAAAAAGTAATCTGAGAGGAACATTTTGAGTTTTGAATTAGTTCTAAGAGAGAGTTTAAGAGAAAAGATATTGTTCGATTGAGTTCTAGGCAGAATATAGATTCCAAGCACTGGTTCTTGCCCTTTTGATTGTTGAATCTATTTGGCAATCCATTGATTCTGCTTCTGACCTTATCCGAGCTTAGTTTGTTCAATTACTAGGTGTTTGTGATGCTGTTGGTATTGCTGGGAATTTTTCTTTTTCAACTGGTGTTCCTAAGTTGATACTAGATATTGGTTACTGGTGTTGTTCTGCTATATTATTTTGCTACTGCTGCTGCTGATCCTTTTCTTCTTGTTGTATTCCAATACCAGGTACACAACTGTAACTCTGGCATTTGTAAGCTTAAAACATGGAGCTCGAATATACGTGAAGAGTTGAAATTTTGTTTTGGTTTCTATATGATTGATATATTTAAATTATTCAGTCACTGATGTAGTATATAGATCCCTGTAGTTAAGAACAAGCTTAATGGATTATTAAAACCAATTGGAAGCTATAGTTGTTAGATTAGGTTCTATTAGTTCTGAGTATTTAGCTTGCACACCATTTGATAATTCAGATATCACTACAGCAATTGAAAAGAAGAGAAGATTGTAAATATGACTAGCATTGTTAGATAGCACCAGTCGTAGGCATCAATTATGATTTTAGCATTTCTGATTGTGTTGTTCTGCTATTAAGTAATCATAGATTTCTCAAAACAATTGGTAATGGCTCACTAGTTTTGAAGCAGGAACATGTAATTCAGATTAAGGGTACTGTTTGCCCGGATTGGCATTAATAAAGGTAGTGTTAAACCCAATTGGACTTGATGCATGATATAAGCCACTTCCTATATGTAAATAACGAACAGTAAAATGAGTAAGAGTAATATTCGTATTTTATTCATGCAACTGATGTTTTGACTTGGGGCCTTGCCCTCAGCCGTTGTTTAATTGGGCTCACATTTGGGCCCAAGCTGGCGTTTGTACTGATTCCTTACACGGACTGTAGAAAGGCCCAAATCCGTTGAATGATTTGAACTCATGCGCCCATGAACCCCAGTTATAACAAATCTTACTGTACCGGACTTTGTGAATTAAGTTGATTGAGTAGGATTTCAAATTCCTTTAAAGATAAATAAGAAAAAAATGTAGTCACTTTAGGATTGCCCTTTCAAATAACGAGATGAGCCTCGCCTAGTAAAACTCAATGATTGCGGGGCCCTCATGATTGTATATATATTAATTACTTAGAACTCGGGATCGGCCGCTTAGCGAATTTCACGGCCTTTTTCCCAAAGGTAATAACGCGTTAGTCACTGTTAGGCGCGTACTTTATTTACTTTCTTAAACTCGGGTGCACATTTATGTGACTCAAATCCAAATCTCAACGAAATTGAAATGTGTCGTTAATCACGGGTACATTGATTGTGACGTCGTTCGAGATGCATTTCCATGACGTTGCAAATTCCTTTAAAAAAACAATGAATGAGACGAGCCTCGACAAACAAGAATACACAAACTGCGGGGCCCTCAACGGACATTTATCTCAAACGCTTAGATTTCAAGACAGGCCGCATAGCGAACTTTACGGCTTTTCTCAAAATAACAATGCGTTATTATCTTTAGGCGCGAATTTAATAATGTTATCTTCCTAAACTCGGGTGCACATTTATGTGACCCAAATCCAAATCTCAACGAAGTTGGAGCATAGCGAAAATTGCGGGTACATTTATGTGACGAAATTCGAGATGCATTCTCACGACATTGCAATTCTTTGAATAAATAATAACAAAAGCGGTAAACAGTTAAAATTTGCACATAGGTTCATAATTGTATAAAATCATATAATTAAGCCGAATATGACAGTAGAGCGACCGTGCTAGAACCACGGAACTCGGGAATGCCTAACACCTTCTCTCGGGTTAACAGAATTCCTTATCCGGATTTCTGGTATGCAGACTGTTAAACAGAGTCATTCTTTTCCTCTATTTGGGATTCAACCGGTGACTTGGGACACCACAAATCTCCCAGGTGGCGACTCTGAATCTTTAAATAAAATCCCATTTCGATTGTCCTTTAATTGAAAAAACTCCTTTTTACGTCCCTTTGCGGGGTGTAGCTGAAAAAGCAGGTGTGACAATAGGCACATACAAGAGCAATTCAAGTTATAAGTATAGAGAGGAATTCATCTAGTTCGGCATAATAATCACAATGTAACATTGGCTTGAAATTTAGGCATTTTAGCACATAGTTCATGCTCTTCACATATCCTCAATTTTACAAAGAATAGCATATAAAACACATGGAGACGCACCTTCCACATACATTCTTACAACATCGATCCATTTGATATAACAAGTACTACATCAATCAAATTTTGGACGTACAACATTTGCACGAATACCATGGAAGCTCAGTTTCTAAGAAGAGGGAGTTTTAGCCATACATACCTCAATAGAGCTTTCCTTATATCCTTACAATAAATTCCGGAATTTCCTAGCAACTTCGATCTATTTTATGAGAATTACAAATTGAACCAAGAATTAGAGACATGATTAAGGTTCTAGCTCATTTGAGCATATTATCAAGCACTAAGTGTGCATTGCGATTTTAGGACCCTTTTGTGAGATTTTTATCATCTTACACCCCAATTGCTATCTTTTTAGCTCACAACCTCCCCATACCCTATTATCATTTATTCATGCAAGAAAATCCATTCTCATACCTATGAACCCGCTTGCTAATTGTTCATTCTAGTGTGAATTTCGAAATTAAAGGTTAAGGCTCAAGTTCTTACCTCTTAGGGTGAAGGCTTAGCAGCTTTACTACATAATCTTCAAGGGTTTAGGCAAAGATTGAGTGGGAAACTTGATGAAGATCACTCTCTCCCTCTAGAACCTCCCCTCTCACTCTATTTGCAGTAAAAATATCATAAAAGGGACCTAAGGAGGTATTTTTAATGGGATGGGGTTAGGTTTTAAAAGTTAGAAAATAGGAGTTCCGACACACTCTGTGATCGCATATGTAATCGCATAATGGACATGCGGCCCACAGAATGGACCGCAAAAATGGTCCAAAAACCTGAACAAACTGTCTGGGTATGCGGCAAGAATGCGGTCTGCATACCTGTTCTGTGGTCGCATAATGCACCGCAGAACTGCCCCTCGCAAAAATTTCAAAGGGATTATGAGATGACTGTGCAGCCCGCATATTGATTATGTGATCGCATAATTGGCCGCATAATTAACCTCAAAATTAACCATCAAATTATTTGACTTTGCGGCGACTATGCGGTCCGCATAGCTATTATGCGACCGCATAATGGACTATGAAAATGTACTTTTCTGGAAAATATTATTCCTAACCAATTTCTAGAACATATTCCTAACTTGGCACTACGAGCTTTCGGGTTTTGGGTAGAAATTTTCACGGGGCCTTACAAGAACTTAGGATTTTTAAATTTTGGGGATTTCGACCTTGATTTGAGGTCTGATTTCAAAACAAATTATATATTTGGGTTCGTAGGGGAATGGGTAATCGGGTTTTGGTTCGAACCTCGGGTTTTGACCATGTGGGCCCGAGGGCGATTTTTGACTTTTTGAAAAAAACTTTAGAAAACCTATTTTCATGCATTAGAGTTGATTCATTAAGCATTTATTGATATAGTGAAGTAACTTATGGCTAGATACAAGTGAATTGGTGGTGGAATCAAGAGGTAAAGTGGTAGTTGAGGCTTGAATTATGTTTGTGGAAACGAGGTAAGTGTTTGGTCTAACCTTAGCTTGAGGGATTAGGAGTCGTCTCCTATTTGCTACGTATTAATTGTTGAGTACGATGTATAGGCATGGTGACGAGTATCTATACGTTGGTGTCAAGGATGCCCGTGAGTCTTATATTATGGTTAATGTGACTCTATTTGTATTGTCCATGCTTATGTGATGATTTCTATTGTTGAACAAGGCTTGTGGAAGTAATATTGGTATTTGAACATTGAAGATCGTTGGCTCAAGTTGTAAAGTGATTTGTGGAAGTATAATTGGCAATTGAACCTTATAGAGCATTGGCTCAAAATTTTGAATTGAGTTGTGAAGTAAATGTGAAAAAGAAAAGAGGATTATGAAATTGTCTCCCTTGCCGGGATGTTATTATTTAATGTTATCTCCCTTACCGGGATGTTATTATTGATATTGTTTTCCCTTGTTGGGATATGACTGTTGTACTATTGTTCCCTTGTCGAGATTTAATTGTAAATTTGTTGGTTTCCTTGCCCTTATTACTTTGTGATTGTTGTTTGGGTGAGGAAGAGTGTTAAAGCACGAAGGGTGATGCCGTGCATTATTTTGGTGAGAGATTGTTAAAGCACGAAGGGTGATGCCGTGTATGATTTTTGTGAGGAAGAGTATAAAAGCATGATGGGTGATGTTGTGTCACACGATGTATACTTCCGTGCAGATTATATTGATTTTATGGTGAGGACGAGAGTAAAAGCACGAAGGGTGATGTCATGCACTTGTTTGATTTTTTATTCTTGTTGATAATTGAGTTATGGTGTTCCTTATGTTTACATGTTGTTCTTCTGTTATTATTTGGTGTTTCCTCGTAGCATGTTCCCCCCATCCTTAACTGTACATTCCTGCTTTTACTTTTCATTGTATATGATTTAACTACACAGGTTTATTTGGAAGTCTGGTCCTAGCCTCGTTACTACTTCGCAGAGGTTAGGTTAGGCACTTACCAGCACATGGGGTCAATTATGTTGATACTACACTCTGCACTGTGTACGGATCCCGGTACTGGAGCATACGGATCGTAGCTTTGGGTTGCTGCCTTCAGTCCATTCTGAGATCCGAGGTAGTCCTGCAGGTGTCCGCACGCCTTGGCATCTCCTCATATCCTTTTCTTTTGTTTCTTTTATATATTCCAGAGACAGTGATGTAATAAATCTTTTGAACCTTTATTTGTAGTATTCTTAGACAGTCTGTGAAATTGTGATACCAATTCTGGGTAGTCATGTTTAAGGATTTATATTGGTAATGTTTAAACAGTTATATTTTGTTCTTCCGCTTATTTAAAATTCCGTTATTTACATAATGGTGATTCTTAATTGTTAATGGATTAAAATGGGAAAAAGGTAACTAACACAAATGGTTGGATCGCCTAGCATTCACTAGTATACGCCATCACAACTATCGAGGGTGAAAGATTTGGGTCGTGACAAGACTATTGTATCTACCAACCAATTCTTAATGTGTCAATATGTAATGACCCGACAGGTCATTATGAGCTCTAGAGCATCGTTCAACAGTTTGGGGCTACGATCAGCTTCATTTCAGGTATTATGACTTGTGCACGATCGGAATTAAATTCCGAGAAGTTCAGAATTGATTGAGAAAGGGAATTCTCACTTCGGAAGCTTTAAGTTGAACGAATTGACTAAGGTTGGATTTTTGAGTAAACGACCTCGGAATCAGGATTCGAAGGTTCCAGCAGATTCGTATGATGATTTCAGACTGGGGCGTATGTCCGGACTGGGTTTTGAAAAACTCGAGAACGTTTCGGCGCCTATTGTGGAAGTTAGCATTTTGGAAGAAATTTCATAATTTTGGGTTGAAGTGAATTTAAGTGTTATCGATGTCTGTTTGGGATTCTGAGTTTGGGAGTAGCTCCGTATAATGATTCTGGAGTTGGGAGCGCGATCAAAAGTGAATTCGGAGGCCCGTAGGTCATTTTAGAGTCATTTGGCTAAAGATAGAAATTTGAACGTTTTTTAGAAGTTTGATAGGAAGTGGACTTTTTGATATCGGGGTCGGAAAGCGATTCCGGAAGTTGGAGTAGGTCCGTAATGTTAAATATAACTTATGTGCAAAATTTGAGGTCAATCGGATGTGATTTGGTAGGTTTAAACATCGAAAGTAGAAGTCGAAATCTTAAAGTTCATTAAGCTTGAATCAGAGTGTGATTCATGGTTTTAGCATTGTTTGATGTGATTTGAGGCTTCGAGCAAGTCCGTGTTATGTTTTTAGACTTGTGCGTGTGTTTGGTTTGGAGCCCGGGGGCTCGGGTATTATCTGGGATAGCTTTGGAGTGATTTGCTAAGAAATAGGATTGCTGGTACTGGTATGATCACAATTGCGATGCATTGGTCGCAATTGCGAGTTCCTGTTTGCATTTGCGAGCCTGGGCTTCTAGGGGAAAGTTCGCATTTGCGAACGAAGGATCGATTTTGTGAGGCTGTCACCTTCGCATTTGCGAAGAATCTTGTCGCAAATGCGACCAGTGCAGGGTGGGCTAGGCTTCGCATTTGCGATGCAATTGTCGCAAATGAGACATCGCATTTGCGAGCCAGGTGTCGCAAATGCGACATCTGCGACTGGAAATCAGGGCTTTTTATCCCGAGACTTAGCCCATTTCCTTCATTTCCCACTTGACCTTAGGCGATTTTTTAGAGCTTTTGAGGAGGGATTCCATCATCATCAAAGAGGTAAGTAATTTCTACACATCATAAGTTAAATACATAGATTATGGGTAGATTAACATGTAAAAATTAGGGGAAATCAAGGGTTTTAGATGAAAAACCTAGAATTTGGTAAAAACAAGATTTAACCACGAAATTTGTTAGGGAATGGAGTAAAAATCATATATTCTTGATCCTTAGGTTATGGGTAATAATTTTCTTCAACAATTTCCGAAATCCGGGCACGTGGGCCCAGGGATGAATATTAGGAACCTTGCATTTAGGGTTGGGAAGTTGGTTTAATAATTAGAATATGAACTTTTGGGCATGTATTGACTAGTTCTTACCCTATTTGAATAGTTTTGGATCGTTCGGCTCCAAATTGGAGGTTTGAGTGCGTTCTTGAATCGGAATATAGGCTTCGGAGCGAGGTGAGTCTCCTTTCTAACCTTGTAAGAGGGAATTGTCCCCATAGGTGAGTTAATTAGTTATGTGCTCCTATTTGTGGGGGCTATGTACGCACGAGGTGACGAGAGTCCATGCGTAGCTACTATTATGCTATTGTCCGGATAGTCTAGGACCCAAAAGCATGTTGTACTTGGAAATATTTGTAATCATATTGACGATTTGAATTGCTTAAATTCTATCGAATTGGTAAATGTATTTCTAAAAGGATTAAACTTCATTTTTCTTAGATTGTTAAAAAAAGGAGAATTTGGATTTCCTTGGATAGTTTTTCCCTAATAAAGTCTTGATTGACTGTTTGAATATGTGATTCTATGTGGACATGTGTCATATGTATGATTCGCGAGCAGGGGGTTTGATTATTTTATGTTGACCGCATCGCATGGATGATTCACGAGCGGGGTAATAAATCCAACATGTCATGTCGGGTCGTGCGACCTCGGCATGATATACACATGTTTGTATTGTTGCTTGAGATTTATAAATGTTTACATTTGCCTTTCCTGGCCGGAGATAAATTGATAAAGATAATGAAAAGTAAATCTTTGGAAATCCATTATTATTTGGGAAGTTATTTACCTGCTATCTGACTTTATGAATTATAATTGTTGTTTTAAATAAAAATTCCCTGATCTCCTCACATTTTTACTATATTATCATTGGACCACTAATAAGTGTTGAAGTCGACCTCTCGTTTCTATTTCTTCGAGATTAGACAGGATACTCATTGGGTACACGTTGTTTTCGTACTCATACTACACTTGTTGTGCATTTTTGTTGCACAGGTTCATATGTGGCTAGTGGCTTAGTGGCATAGCGGTATGGTTGATATGGAGACTTAGGTGAGCTGCATTTATCGAGACGACCCGCAGCCAGCAGAGTCCCCTTCAGAGTATTGTACTGTATTTTCATTTCTATCCACTTGTATTATGGATAATTACTGTATTTGATTTCATTCCCTAGTAAATGCTCATACACTTGTGACACCGGGTTCTGGGATGTCTATGGAAGTAGTTAGTATTTTGAAATTGTTAAAGATATCATTATTATTTTAGTGAAAATTTATTCCTTATTGTTTAAACGTATAAAAGAAGTGATTTCAGAAATATTTAAAACGAGAAGGTACTAGTTATTTGTTGTTGGCTTGTCTGACAATGGTGTCCAGCGCCGACACGATCCTTAGTGGATTTTGGGTCGTGACACAATAAATGACTAATGAGTCATCTCTAAATTAAAAGGGGGATGCCATGTGGGGTTGGGGTAGGTAAGTTTAATCTTTATCCAATTATTAGGTAATTAGAAAATGTCTCATTGCCCGATAATTAACTAATTATCCACGTAATTAAAAATTATCTCAAATTACTTAAAATTCTACTTATTTTTAACACACTTTATATAACTTACTATCATGGTCATGTGGTACCATACGAAATAAATACATACGCTATTATTTTACTAAAACATCCATGTAAAAATACATATATTTTCTCAACTTAAAATTTTCCTAATCTCATATAAAGAGTAAAAATTCTCGTGTGCTTAATTCTTAAAATGGTAAAAAGATAACCTTTTTTTCTAGTGAAAAAATAATTTCTATCTTTATAATAAACAAAATGTCATAAACTTTCTTATATTATGTGTATAATTTAAAGCATATTCGAAAGTAATAATATTATAACTATATAAAATTATATTTTTCAACCTTTTTACAAAAACGTTCCACTCAATATAAATACCATATCAAAATGTATCTAACATTAATATAAATAGTCAAAATGGTTAATAATTAGCAAAAATCAACTCCACGCATCTCTTTTTTTTATACTTTGTCACACCTCCTTTTTTACTACCCGAGGGGTACAAGGGAGTTTTTTCAATTAAAGTGACATTATTCGAAATGAGATTATTTATTTATTTTTTCAGAGTCGCCACTTGGAATAGTTTATTTGGTGTCCCAAGTTACCGGTTTATTTTAAAATCCCAAATCGAGGAAATTCGACTTTACTTAATAAGTCTGCGAACCAGAAATTCTAGCTAAGGAATTATGTTAACATGGGAGAAGGTGTTAGGTGCTCCCGGGTTCCGTGGTTCTAGCACGGTCGCTTAAACTATTAACAATTGGCCTATTATCTGATTTATTACATGTTTTAATCATATTGTGCATTTTAACTTATAACCACTTTTAATTATTTTTAAAATTGCTTTTAAGGAAGATTCAACGTTATTTAAAACACGTCTCAAACCACGCTACATGAAATGCACCCGCGGTTTGCGACACGTTCTATTTAATATTGTTGAGAAATTGAGATTGGGTTACGTGAAATATACACCCGGATTTAAAAATCACAACTACGTCATGGGAACCATACCCATAACTATGGTTGAACTATTTAAAGAACGCGCCTAAAGCAACTACGAATGTTCAAATTAATAACAACATTTATGAGCGCCATGGAGAGTTTAATTGATGGTACACCTCAGTTTTTAAAAGGATTAACTCTTGAATTAATTTCATGAGGGCCATGGGTTATGGGGTTTTATGGCACACCTCACTTTGATTCTAACTAAAGGAGATTATTTAAATAAGGCTAAGAACCTAATTGAGGTTCAAACTAGACTTTTCTTAGCCTAAGGTCAGGCCCTTTGAATTTTCTGTTACAAAAAATGCTTTGGGCCAAGACGCCCAGCATTGATGAAGCCCAGGAATATAGTAGCTTTGAAAAGCTGGTTTGTTAGGGTCCGAAATTAAGCCCGGCAAAAAATGAAAATTCTAGGGGGGGATTGCTTCGTTTGGGTTTTAATTAAGTGTTTGCCCACGTTAGGCTTCAGTCGGGCCCAAATGCTATATGTGTTCTATTTGGCCTATTTACCTCTAAAATTACAGCACTTGCATATTTTTCAACAACTGAATCTCAGTTTTTCTTCTAAGTGAAACAAGTGCCCAAATATCAAACACAATTCTAATTTCTTAAATTAACAACATGAATGGCAGAGAAAATACATATTCATTTATGACTTATGATGAAAGAGGTTTTCTATAACTGGATCCAACTTTTGGGCTTAGGGTCCGGGTTTAACAACCTAGACCCAAATTCATTTGACTTTTACTTGGGCCTCAGATTAAGCCCATGTTAAACAAAGAACAGCCTTATCATCTTTACAGAGTGGGCTCATGATCTGGCCCATTTGCACCAATATCATTCAAATTATAACCAAAATATGATCAAACTCCTAACATAGCTATTCTTGAATCCCAACATATGAATTTTAAAAAACCTAATTAGTTACAGTCTTCCAAAAAACAAACATTTTCCCAAAATAAATACCTTAGATCAGGACTTAATACCTAACCCAACTATATTTGAAGCTAAAACTATTACAACTTCTATCTCATGAAGGATCTGAGCCTCTTTTGAACATGATTTTTCCACAACAGCCTATTTCCATTCCCAAGCCTTTGAACCTGCTGATTTGGCCAATTGGTAGCCAAATCCGCAGGCATCAGCTTACAACCAAGCAGATAAAAAGACAAATAAAAGGATTTAGATAAAAGGGAAGTTATCTATTCAAATAAAGGTAAGAAAACTAACTTCAGAAACCTCACAATCAGTCTTAATGGCTAACTTTGTAAAGCTAAAACTCATAAAGCATTCAGATATAGATTAGCTTGTTCATGTTCAAAATCTAAACTCACATATTCAAGGTTTAACTATATGTATATCATTATAGGCTAAAGACTATCATGAAAGAGACATTCATTTGCACAAAACTCCATTTATATACAACTGATCTCATATTTCTTTAATAACACATTACATGAAGAAGGTGAAGCTCAGTACCTTGCAAAACAGCAACAAAAGAAACAACCACTAAAGGTGCAAAACTGGCTGGAACTTTAAACAAAGATGGAGCAGCAACAAGACAGAAGCAACAGCAACCAAAAACTCCAAAGTTTCAGACCCAATACTAGCCACTTGAACCCAGAAGTAACCAACTAAAAAACCCACGGAAAATCTCTATTTTTCAAACCATTTTCAACTTGTGAACCAAAAGAGAGAAAAAGTTTTTGGAAATATTTCTGAGGTTTTCTAGAGTTCTGAAAAGGGAACTTTTTGCAAAGAATAATGTTTATGAATGTTGATGATTGCTAAAAAAATCCTCCCCCTTGTGTGAGGGAATGTTTCTTTTTATAGAGTGCACAAAAAGGCATCCAAGAAAGAATATTCTGACCTAGTACAACATATTTTTACAACTGTATTGTCCTTTTTACTTATCCAAAATCAGTATTTGCTAGGATAAAGACAATTGTCCCAAGTTCTAGAATTTTCTGTTTTTAGCCTAATGTAAAACCCCAATTTTACCCTTTGAAATCCTGCCTATTTCATTTTTACCTAAATTCTTTTAGTTCAAACAAATCCCTAAAGTTTCTATTGGTTTTCAAATTAAAGCAAATAGAGGCAGAAACAAAAAGGGATCCAAAATTCAGATCGAAATGACAAAAAGAAGCATGATGATGCAATTTAAAACTAAAATAAACTAATTGGTGAACGAAAATGCTTATCTAATTAACCCTAAATAAAAACTGAATTTAAACGAATATTGGTGGCAGAAATAGTAACAAACAAAGAAACAAATATGGTAATGCAATGAAACCTAATAATTAACCTAATTAAACACATTAAACAATTAAACATGATGTGAACTAAATAACTTGTACTGATATTGAACCAAATTATTTATGACTGCTTACACGCAGAAATTAACAAAAATAGAATAAAGAAACAAGGAAAAGGATAAGGAAAATATCATGAGGAATCTGGCAGTTCAAAGTCCTTTGATGTGGCTAAACAATATGCTAACCAACTGTTCTTGTTGAGAACGACTGGCCAGCATGGTCTTTCAAACACATCAAATCCAGAAACAATCCAAAGAACTCGAAAGGGACGGACAAATGGAATTAGAGTTTTTTCTGGTTTTTTCATAGATTTGAAATTCGAGGATTTTGGCAAGGATATTTGGGGAATAAAGGGTAGTGATGAGGGGAGGTTGAGGACTATGGGGTGAAATTTTGGGTAGATTTGGGGAGATTAGGGTTTTGAACCTAAATTTGATTCAAGATTCGAGAACCTGAGCAGTGATTCGAAAGAAAAGGATTGGGGATTTGGAATCAGGAGGTTGTGAGGGTTTCATGGCGTAAAAATGGTTGTGTTTGGAGTGACAGCGCCGTGGGCGATTTTCAGTGGGCGGTCTGATGTGGAGCCGGTGAGGGGTAAGAGAAAGGGTAAGAGAGATGAAGTGAGGGGTCTTTTGGGGGTAGGGGTGTTTTCGGATAGTTATATGTAAAATTAAGGGATTAGTTTCGGACCGGTGGATCATAATGATCCCACGGTCGTGATGAGGTCAGGGGCAAACAACGTCGTTTGGGGTGTGAGGGGTTGGACCAGGTAAGGGTTGGTTTGGGCCGGGGTTGTGGGCGGATTTTGGGTAGTTTTGGGATGGGACATGGGTATAAAATCAACCCAATTGAAATAAATCCAATTTCCAAATTATCCCCATTTTTATTTCTTTTTCTTTTCTTTTCTTTTCTTTTCCTTTTAATTTAAAATATCCTAAAATTAAAAATTCTAAATTATCTAAAATGTGAAATTAAACTAATTAACTAATTATAAAAGTTATAAACATCACTTAATTCAAAATTAAAAGAGAAAAATCAATAAACTAAAAATTAAAAGGCAAAAAAGCAAAAATGAGCTATTTTTTATAATTTTTCAAATTTTCATAAAACAAATAATTACTGATTAATCCTAAAAATATAAAAACAAATTCAAAGTGCAATGCATGATATTTTTGGTATTTTTCATGATTTAAATAAAACTAAAACATGCACAAAAATACGAACAATTAAATAAAATTCTACAAAAATTCCTAAAATGACAAATAATTAACTGAAAACCTATTTTCTTGGGATTTTATAGGAGTATTTCATATAGGGAAAAAATCGCATGCTCACATACTGCATTCCCAACTTATCACAAAAAAATCTTATTTAAACCGAAATTAAACTTTGAGATCACTGCGAACAAAATTACAAAACAGAATCCAATAAATAATAGAATCCAATAGCAACACATCAAAACATAAAAAATAATATGCATATTTGTATATAAGTGTATCAATTTATATAAACCGATTTAGCAAGTATAGAAAATACGTGCAAATAAAGTACATTTTTTTACCTTTCAAATGAGATCCAATCCGCCCAAATTGAGTCGTAAATTTGTAGAGATTGCTCCCCCAATATATAAATGTTTCTGTATATGTTTATATAATATATAATACACACACAGCGATCTCACTCTCCCAACGCTCATATTAACAGTTGTGGTCATTAAAAGTAGTATCTCAAATCCTCTGTAGTAAAGTACGGGATGTAACAAATATGACATTCAGCCCAAAATATGATAATAATTTCCAAAGCACAATGATATCAAACAGGTTTTAATCAAATACGCGACTTAACAGTCGTACGGGACGGACCAAGTCATAATCTCCAACGGTGCACGACCCCACGCTCGTCATCTAGCGTGTGCGTCACCTCAAAGTAGCACAACGATGTGAAATTCAGGGCTTCATACCCTCAAGACAACATTTACAATCAATACTTACCTCAATCCGGTCCAAACCCTAGACCCCAATGCCTTTGCCTCTTGACTCGGCCTCCGAATGCTCCAAATCTAGTCAAAAACAGATTCATACCATCAAAATATGCTAAGGGAACAAGTCCACTCGAAATTAACCAATTTACATCAAAAATCCCGAAATTGGCCAAACCCGACCCCCGGTCCCACGTCTCGGATTCCGCTAAAAATCACAAAACTAGAATCCTTACACTCTCACGAGTTCATACATATCAAACACATCAAAATCCGACCACAAATGATCCCTCAAATCCTTACATCAAGGTCTCCAATTCCAAGCCCTAGCTCTCCATTTTTTAACCCTTAATTTCCATAAATTTCAAGCCTAATCAGTGAAATAACACCATAGAAACGAGTTTTAGTTCCAAGAATCTTACCTCCACGAAGTTCCCTTGAATTCCTCTTCAAAAATCTCCCAAAAAGCTCCAATCTCGAATAAAAATGGTAAAGAACAACTCAAATTTCACGAAGGCTATTATTTATATGTTCTGCCCCAGTAATACCGCAGTTGCGGTCAAAACTCTCGCACATGCGGTCCTAGGTGCGCACCTGCGGAAATCACTTATCCGCCCAAACTCGCACCTACGCTCAAACACCCGCACTTGCGCCATCGCAGGTGCGCCCAAATCTCCGCATATGCGGCTCCAGTCCTTTTCCACTTTGGCCGCATCTGCCCTTTTCCGCTTCTGAGAGCCCGCACCTGCGGTCCCCAATCCGTAGGTGCAGTTATGACTGGAACTTCAGCAACTGAAACATGCTCAAACTCAACTCCAATCTTTCTGACAACCTCCCGAAATCATCCCGAAGCCCCCAGGACCTCAACTAAAGATGCCAACAAGCCATGTAACACTATTCAAACTTGCTCCAATCCTCGGAACACTCAAAACAATGCCAGAACACCAAATCACCCTCGGATCCAAGCCTAAGAATCCCAAAACTTTCAAATTCCGCTTTCGATCAAAAAGTCTATCCAACTTCATCCGAATGACCTGAAATTTTTCACACACGTCCCAAATGACACAACGGACTTACTCCAATTTCTAAAATTCCATTCCTACCCCTATATCAAAATCTCCGCTACCAACCGGAAAACGCCAAAATTCCAATTTCGCCAATTCAAGCCTAAATCTATCCCGGACCTCCAAAACATATTCTGATCACGCTCCTAAGTCCCAAATCACCTCACGAAACTATTTGAATCATAAAAACCAAGTTCTGAGATCAATTACTCACAAGTTAACTTCCGGTTGACTTTTCCAACTTTATAATCAACTTAAGAGACTAAGTGTCTCATTTCACTCTACAATCATTCTGAACCCGAGCCAACAAACCTAACAAACATAAAAGAGCTTAACCATACAAAATGAAGCATAAATGGGGGAAACAGAACTCAAGCCACTATCCAAATCATGGAAAACATAACTTTGCTGCAATGCGCGATCCTATCCAAATACTGGTCCTCATGAAACACCTCAAGCAACTATGCTCCCAATCAACAACCACGTGCAATTTGATCTCTTATCCCAAAAGCAAATTATCATAACCACGACGAAGCAAATGACATACACCACGCAAACCCAATAGGACACAACCAATACGTCATCCACCGAGCAAT
The DNA here is from genome assembly GCF_000393655.2 of Nicotiana sylvestris. Taxonomy (NCBI): domain Eukaryota; kingdom Viridiplantae; phylum Streptophyta; class Magnoliopsida; order Solanales; family Solanaceae; genus Nicotiana; species Nicotiana sylvestris. The sequence continues at coordinate 170,863,616 of NC_091061.1, read as the reverse complement.
ACCCAATACTCTTCTCGCTCGAATTCCACTACGAGGCCCAAATAGAATCACACCATATGTGCCTATAACCAACAAATCATAACGCCTTGCAACATGGAAAAGTAACTCATAGATCACCTCAGAACACTAATAAGCTCAATAACAACTGAATCAACACATCCCTCAGCAATAGCAACTCGAAGTCAAAAAAGTCGTCTCGATGCAGAACACACATCCATATAGGTCTACCAATGAACCCCTTATCAAGGAGTTCTTGAAGTTGCTCTTTCAACTCCCTTAACTCCGCCGGTGTCATACGATACGGTGCCTGGTACCAAATCAATACCGAAATCAACAACCCTGTCCGGCAACATACACGGCAACAGGAAACATATCCGGAAAAATCCCTTACCACCGGAACCGAATCAATGGTAGGAGTCCCTGCACTGACATTCCTGACGAAGGCTAAGTAAGAAAGACAACCCTTCCCAACCATCAACTAGGTTTTCAACAATGAAATCACTCTACTGAGAACATTACCCATCAAACCTCGCCACTCAATCTGTGGCATCCCCGGTATAGGTAATGTTGTCATCTAGCTCAACAATCCAAAATAACACGACACGGAGACAACCAGTCTATACCCAATATCACATCAAAATCTAATATACCAAGCAACAAATGATCTACTCGGTTCTCTAAACCCCCGATAGTCACCACACAAGGCCGATACACGCGACCTATAACCACAACATAACTTGTTTATGAGAATTCCCAGTCTTCAAATCCATATAGCACACGAATCACCATATCTGATCCCAATTACGCCGTCTAAATACATAAAACACCTCTAATACCCAATTATTCCACGAGAGATACTCCAAAAATTCTTCTATGCCACCAAGAAAACTCGAATATCAGCAGTCGATCCAACAAGAGAGAGTCGCGATACCAATGATGTATTATTAACTCAATCACATTGGCCTTTCTAAAACGTATGCCCTCATCAGGCCACACCAATTAGCAATATCATTTGCCTAATCATCTAAAACTACCTATACTGTCTAAGAATTTATGATCTTTCCTTTCAGAATCAAACCATGACCTTACACATGCAAATTTCAACCCTACACAACATACCGCATATACCATGCCATCATATGATAAATATGAGAACTTCATAACCCCTTCCGAGCCACAAGCAGCTACATACTCAGCTAGCCAAGAACTTTCCATTTGATCCGATCTAGAAGTAAATCACTATACATCACATTGATCGGGTCCAACCCTACACCACTACAAAGTGGCAAGAGCGGTCGATGCAGCTTTTACCCGAGATGGTCGGGATCGAATCCATAGGAAGCTAGATTGTTTGGGATTTGGATTCCTATCTAAACTAACAGTGTGTAGTACTCTTAATTACACTTCCAATCATAATTGTTGGTTTGTTACTTCTAATTTTATGCTAATAAGATGCTAAATTAAACTAAGTATGAATGCTTGTAAGGTTTTCTAAATGGTTAAAGAGACACTAGAGAAGTGACTTTCTCCTAGGTGAATACTTGACGGGATCTAAAGCCTAAGGCAAAGTTATTATGTTGGGGATTACGATATAGCCAATACACAGAACTACTCAATCTATACCTCTCGGTAGCTTGAGTGACTTTGCCCTAATTGACTTTCTAAAAACCAATTGGGTGTCAAAATTGTGCAAGCAATATAGGCTCAAGTCTGGTATTACTATCTCTAGGTTTAACCCTTTAATTGGGGCTATCAATCTCTTGAATACACCCCAATTTCTTGTTGGGCTGATTTTCCTAGATTCAAGCTCTCTTTCTCAAGAAGAACCCAAGTCAAAAAGGCACAAATTAGTGTTTGCAACCACTAATTTAACATGGAAAACACAAATCAGTCCAAATATCAACTACTCAAAAACATCTAAGCCTTAAAACAAACGACCCATCAAATACCCACACTAGGGTTGAGCCACAACCCTAGCTAATGGGTCTAGCTACTCATAATAATGGAAGAAATCAGAAATTTAGATGAAGAATAGCCCATATAATATGATTACAAACTAAGAATTGAAGATTCAGTGTTAAACTAGCTACAAATTACTAAAAATGGACTAAAACCGCCATTCACGTAGTCTGCTAAGATAAAGATGCCCTAAAATGTGAAAAAGAAGTATATATACAAGGTCGAATTTTCTAGAAAAAATAACCCTGATGGAGATGCTGCGGACCGCGAAAATGCACCACGGTCGCGGTGAGGCTTTTTAGCTTCATTGCTTAGTCTCTGAATCTGGCCACCGCGGACCACATAAAATGCACTGCGGCCGCAGTGGCTTCATTGCGGTCCGCACAAAATGGACCGTGGACCGCAATGGCTTCTAACTTCAAAACTTCTAGCTCTCTGAATCCCCTCTCCGCGGACCGCATAAAATGGATTGCGGTCGCGGTGAGGCTACTGTAGCCGCGAAGAATCAATCGCGGACCGCAGTGCTTGAGCTTCCAAAATTGCATCTCTCTGATCTTTTCCACCGCGGACCACACTAAATGGACTGCAGCCGCGGTGGGTCTGTTGCGGGTGCAGTGGATTTTATGCTACAACAGTGTCTTGACTTGTTCTTCGTACTTGTGCAGGTTTCACTCCTTTTTGAGCTGGTTTTGACTACTTGTCACCTCTTTGACCAAAGCCTGCAAATAAGCACAATATGTAACCTTTCGGGATTACTTGTATACATGTTTAGTCCAAAACTCAAGCAAAAAGGAGTATAAAATAGACTAGAATCCCTAGTTCTCAACTCCCCCAAACTTAAGCTTTTGTTTGTCCTCAAGCAAACAAAGTAATTCCCACCTCCTTAAGAAAAAAACCAAGAAAATTCAGCTGACCTAAAGTGACCTCATCTAGTATCAATTTGGACTAACAATTGCCCTCAAATCAAATGAGTCATTAACAACATTCAACCTTTCAAACATCATGGTTTTTGTGCTACACAAGAGCATCAAAAGTTGACTCAACCCATCAAGGAAAATCTTTCTACTACTTTGGTCATTGTGGAACCCAAGCTCATACTCTTCAACTCTCCATAAGCAAATCTCACTTTAAGGTTGTAACACTCAGAACGAGGATTGTGAAAAATACACTCATCTCTCTCAAAGAAAGGTCACAAGTCCGTCTCTAAGTACCATAAGCTTGCCCCTTATGTGAGTCACCACTAATGTAAGCTTCATTCAACTCAAGATCATATAGGGCTTTTGTGGAGATATAGTGAAGTCTTTTGGTTCAGGGTAGGAAATATTTGGTCTAAGTAGGTTCCATCTTGCCTTAAACACTTCATTTGCTTCATTTTGGCACACATTCTCTTGACTTTTTGAGTCGTTTACTTTTTTTCTTAGGGGTTAGAGAGACACACTATCACTCTTTCTTGTTCATTTCAAACTTTTTTCTCCTTTTAAACTTTCCACACCTTTCAGCTCTTTACTTTTATTAAATCCCTTCATTTCTTCTACATTGTTCATTCTTTTTGACTTTTTTGATTTTTTTTTCTTTTCCTTTGTGCCTTTCCCTCTCTTCATTTTGTACCTTTTACCACTTTGTTGCATTCCTCATCTTTCCCCCCAAACTTATGATTTTGCCTTGTGCTAAGGAAAGATCGGGTGCCAAGAGAGGATCTTTTTAGAACGGGTAAAAGCTTGTATCATGGTCTTTGAAAGAAAAAGGACTATGGATCAAAAGGGTTGACTAGGGATATTATCATTGGTAGGCTATGGATATTTTCAAGATATCATTCGGATCAAGGAGAGGCTATAATCCCTTCTCAAGTCAAACTACACTTAATATTTTGCCTAGACAAACATTCAGGGCAATTTCTAGATTAATGGCACGGGACTTGGACTTGCAATTCAAATTCTCACCCCACAAGCTTTAAGATTGCTAAAGAGACAGAGTCAGCGGCCCACAACAACCTTATCTAAGATTTGAGCAACACAAATGGTTTCGAAAAACCAATTGATGATTATCGGCCAACACAAGAGTATCAAGATCACAACTTTCACCATCTTATACACACCAATTTATTTTTGACCATAAGATCAAAGGCAAATGTGTTAGGCCCAAGTGAAGCTTTGCTTGAGCCACTATTACTCATTAACTACTATTTACACAAAAACAAAAAGAAAACAAACTCAAACCCTTAAGAAGGTTGTCATGTCATCCATCATCGGGAAGAGCCACGCCGTTCACACAAATTTCACCTTTGGAAAGAACCGTGGCATTAAGAAAACCAAAGGCTTATTGCACGCAAAACTCAAAATAAGAAGCTACAAAAATGAAGTAAGAAGTTATGAAAGAAAATGCGGAAAGTAAAATGAATATGTGCAATAGGGGATTTAGACGAATATACATAAAAGGGAATGAATATATACATCAGAAAGTAACTTTATATACAGATCTGCAAAGTACAAAAATTGAAAAAAAAACTGGTAGAAATTATATACATACCAAAAGTAAAAAAGCATAATAAAATGAAAATAGTATCATATTTACAACTCAATATCATCAAAATAGGGCTACCCCCTCAAATGAAAGCTAGCATTGTCCTCAATGCTAACTAACCAAAAATAGCTCAAGAAAAGATACAGAGTAAAGAAAAACTCCCTATTGGCCCTACGTCTACATAGGATCATGAGTCTGGGTCCCTAGGTCCTGGGACTGCTCAGGAACCTGTGACTCGACCTCTGTAACATGTGCCTGCATTGGGACCTGTGGCTACTCTGAGACCTGAGGCTGGCTAGAGGAACCTCTTTGTGGGTCCTCCAACTCTATCATTGCGTCAACCATCTGTGGGATCGCTCTCCTCCTCTTCGGTGCCCTCTCCATCTCCTGCTCCTGCTCTAGTTCAGTCTGAGATGATGGAGGCTGCTCATGCTACAACAGCTCCAATAGCAAATGATCAGTAGCCTTCATTTTCCACTTCTACCCTCAATTCCTTCATAGACTCCTTTGATGCTCGAGTCTTTCTCAACTTCTTTGTTTCCTTTGTCAGCTCCTTCAATGCTTTCCCATGAGTACCTACAACCTCCAATATCAACTGCTGGTTCTCCAGGAGCTTCTTCTGGTTGTCCATAAGCTCCTTGAGAATCTCCTCCACTGAGGCTGGAACCTATGGCTATGGGGGTACAGACTGGGCTGCCACCGAGCTAGAAAGCACAGACAGCTTAGAAGTAGTTGTTTGCATCCAGTTGTTGACACTAGCAAGGGTTTGGCTTAAATGGTGGGCAGTCAACGGGTAGGTTGTGGATGAGGGAATATCTTGAGCGGTGGAAGTAGAGGGTCTTGGGGTAATGTCTGGTGTAGCTTAGGGAGGCTGAGAAGAAGCAACTACTACTACTGGCTCTTCAGATTGGCCAGTAGAAGCAGTGGCTTTGACTTTAGGATCTTTGCCTTTGGGGTTGTTATCACCCTTGAAGTTGTACTAAGAGAAAGGCATCTTTGACTTCACCTTCACATCAAACTTCATTTTCTCCATATCTTGGTCCTCAAAGTACATTGTCAGGAAATTCAGAAAGGGGTAGGATCTATCACCTTCATTTACCACCCTTGTGATCACCTTAGACATAACATTCCTGATGTTTATCAGGTACCACACCATGATAGAAACCACCAATATTGCCTGGGAGATAGGTAGAGAGTTCTCATGAGTAGTGGGGTCCAGCCTGCTGCATACGAAAGTTTCCCACCCCTTTGCCTCGAAGTTTAAAGTTCTCCTCAAAATTGGGACTCCCGATGTCAACCATGCTGGGGTGGTACCCGGAGTACTAGGTATTATGCCAACCATGGACGGACTGCCTCATCCAATGCTACCTTTTCTAAGTACAGTGATTCATCTTCCCCCGGAAAGCCTAGGTAGTCATTGATTGTCTTCCTATCAAACTTCACTGTCAGATTTTGCACCTTAGTCACTTTAGTGCCCTTTTTGATGCGGGCAACATTAGTGTATAACTCATTGACTAAGTGCTCATTTGCCTCCTCGACCGTGCTTGTAAAATATTCCCAGCCCGGTCTCTCTCTGAATTGCCTCTTTACATTAGGGTTGTGAGGCAAAAGGTCCTTCTCAATAAATTTCCGCTCAAGTATCAATTTCTTCTTGGGCCGCCACTCTTGGACCTTATGGTAAGCAATCTCACCAACAAACCTATCCTGCCAAGCCTCCAGGTTTCTAGTTCTCTCCACCCCCTAGTTTGGGGCACACCCCCTCTTTCTTCAGCAATGGGATCCTCCTCGGGTGTTGAAGCTGATGTTGCACTATCACTGCTCTCTGTTGAGCCCTCAGATGACTCAAAAGAAATTTGAACTGAAGCTTGAGCAGTTGGAGAGCCCGGAGGTGTGGGAACATCTCTCAATCTATGTTTCTTCGGCCAGTCAGAAACATACTCCAGCATGAAATCGGAGTCAGATGCCTCCCTGGAAGGTAAATATTCACTTCCTCTGAATGGGAAGCAGCTCTATTTGTAGCTTTTATTGACTTTTTGGTGTCCCTAATTGCCTTGCGAACTTGGGGAGTCAATTTAGATCATACCTCTACCCCTACCCCGGGAGGACTCTCCTTTGCCTTTCTATTTTTCACCTCCGCCTCGTGATTTAACCATTGTCTGCAAGGAGAATTCATTTAGTGTTTGTTAGTAGCACAGTACCAAGAGAAACAGTGAAGAATATGATTAAAAACAGCTTACTGCGGACCACATAAAAGGTTGTGCGGCCGCAAAGGAACCACCGTGGACCGCATAAAATGGCACCGCGGTCCGTATTGAAGTGGAGTTCAAAACACCCACTCTCTGATTCAGAGCACCGCGGACCATGAAAAATCAACCGTGGCTGTGGTCCTCAACCTTTACCTCTCTGAAGTTTTACTATCGCGGACCTCGAAAAATCACATCGTGGACCGCATATAGGTACCACGAACCGCGGAAAAATCCACCGCGGTCGCGGCAAGCATCACTCAGCAACACCAACCTAGGGTTTCAACATTCTTCTCATTTTTAGCCTAAATTCACATGTCATCAACCCCCTAGGTAGTTAATCATCATTTTTCACTAATTAACCCTAATCCAAACAACATTATGTAACCCTACGTTACAAATTGAAAGAAAAGGGAAGAAAAAGAAGTACAACTAACAAATTAAAAGAAAAAAAAAACAAAGTTAAAGACTGGGGAAAGATTAAAAGTACCAGTAATGAGATGCAAAAAAGATGAATGAGAATCAGCGATTGAATTTGCACAGTTATGGCTTGATGAACATTAGTTTTTTTCTATTTAGAAAGCAAATAATCGAAAAATGTAAATGAAGGCCTGAGGTCCTATTTACAGAAAAAGGACCTGGGACCTACGTTACCTACCCACCGCAGACTGCACAAAATGCACCGCGGTCCGCGGTACTTATGCACAAGAAGCACTGGGGAGGAAGGCACTGTGGATCGCAAAAATGCTCTGTGGCCGCGGTAGGGCACCGCAGACCGCATAAAATGCATTACAGCCACGGTGAAAATCTTCAAAGAACCTCCACTTTTTACCATTCAACACTGCGGACCGCAATGAAATTTTGCCCCTACAATAAGGCCATTGCGGCCGCGAAAAATGCATTGCGGCAGCAGTCCAAACTTCAGAGAGAATATTTTTCCAATTTGGTACTGCACTGCATCAAAGCAACCCTACACACATCTCACCACCAGTTAGTCCAAAAGCAAATCCTACACTAAAAAGAAAATCAAAGCAAAACAAAAATAAAGACACATGGGTTGCCTCCTAAGAAGCGCATGATTTAACGTCGCGGCACGATGCAGATTACCATCAAATCACTTTAGATGGATCAGTGCCACCACTTGGCTATCATCAATCTTGCTAAGGTAGTGCTTGACTATGTTCCCATTAGCTCTAAAGACCTTCCCATTTTTGTTTTTCAAGTCAACTACACCAAACGGAGTCACAAGCACCACTTCAAAAGGTCCACTATATTTCGACTTAAGCTTTCCCGGAAACAGACGTAACCGAGAATTAAACAAGAGAACCAAATCACCCACTTTGAACTCCTTGCCACGAGCATACTTATCATGAAGGTACTTCATCTTGTCCTTATATAAGGACGAAATGAAGTAGGCATGAAATCGGAATTCATCAAGTTCATTAAGCTGCTCCACACAAAGATTTGCTGCCACATCCCATTCAAGATTCAGCTTCCTCAAAGCCCACATGGCCTTGTGCTCTAATTCAACCGGTAGATGGCAAGCTTTCCCAAACACCAACCGGTACAGAGACATACCAATTAGAGTCTTGTAAGTAGTCCTATAAGCCCATAGAGCATCATCCAATTTCTTTGACTAATCGGTCCTATTTGCATTGACCGTCTCTGACAATATACTCTTGATTTCCCTGTTTAAGACTTCACTTGGCCACTCGCCTAAGGATAATAAGGGGTAGAAACTTTGTGATTGAAACTATACTTTGCAAGCAAAGTGTCAAAAGCTTTATTGCAAAAATGCGACCCCACATCACTTATGATTGCTCGAGGAGGGCCAAACCTAGTAAAAATGCTCTTCTTGAGAAATGCAACAACACTCCGGGCCTCATTATTGAGTAAAGTCATGGCTTCAACCCACTTTGAAACATAGTCAACTGCCACTAGAATGTATGTGTTCCCACACAAACTAACAAACGGGCCCATGAAATCAATGCCCCACACATCAAAAATATCAACTTCGAGAATAGTATTAAGAGGCATCTCATCTTTCTTCGAAATTCCACCCGCTCTTTGACATCTGTTGCATCTCTTCACAAGTTCACTTGCATCTTTGTACAAAGCTAGGCAGTAAATCCCACAACTAAGAACCTTTGAAGTTCTCCTCACCCTGCCATGATGACCACTATAGGGAGAGGAATCACAAGCCTCTAAGATACTCAATTGCTCCTCCTCTAGAACACACCTTCGGATCACACCATCAGTGCAAATCTTGAACAAGTATGGATCATCCCAATAGAAGTCCAACTATCCCTTTTAAGCTTATACCTTTGGTTAGAAGAGAGCTCACACGGGATTATACCAGTCACAAGAAAAATTAGCAACGTCCGCAAACCATGGCATACCATTCACCGACACAGAAAGGAGTTGCTCATCGGGAAATGAATTATTGATCTCTAGGACATCATGAGGCCTCCCATCCTTCTCCAAGCGGGAGAAGTGGTCCGCCACTTGGTTTTCACAACCCTTCCGGTCCACAATCTCTAAATCAAACTCTTGAAGTAATAAGACCCATCGCATTAGCCTAGATTTGGAATCCTTCTTCCTCATCATGTACTGGAGTGTGGCATGATCGGTATGAAATATGACTTTGACACCCATGAGATATGGCCGAAATTTCTCCATTGCGAACACAATAGCCAAAAGCTCTTTTTTAGTCACCGTATAGTTCACTTGAGCATCATTCATTGTCTTGCTTGCGTAGTACACCGGGTGAAACATTTTATTCACTCCTTGACCCAAAACTGCCCCTACAACAACATCACTCACGTCACATATGATCTCAAAAGGTAAGCTCCAATTGGGTGCGGTAATAATAGGAGTGGTGGTCAACTTGTGCTTGAGAAGTTCAAATGCTTGCAACATCCCTCATTGAACATGAACTTGGCATATTTTTCCAATAACTTGCACAAGGGATTCACTACCTTCGAAAAGTCCTTGATAAATATCTGGTAGAACCCCACATGCCCAAGAAAACTTCTAACTCCCTTGATTGAAGTAGGGGGAAGGAGCCTTGAAATTACTTCAATTTTAGCTTTGTTAACCTCTATACCGTGCTTTGAAATTTTATGGCCAAGGACTATTCCCTCCTCAACCATGAAGTGTCATTTCTCCCAATTAAGCACAAGGTTGGTTTCTTCACAATGGGCTAACACTCTATCAAGATTTTTCAAACATTCATCAAACGAGTCACCCACAACACTGAAGTCGTCCATAAACACCTCCAAAATGTCCTCCACCATGTCGGTAAATATGGCCATCATACACCGCTAGAATATAGTCAGTGCATTACACAACCCAAATGGCATCCTAGAAAAGGCAAAGGTACCATACAGACAAGTGAATGTAGTCTTCTCCTGATCTTCTGGAGCAATCAAAATTTGTTTGTACCCAGAATACCCATCCAAGGAATAGTAGAAGGCACACCCAACAATTCTGTCTAGCATCTGATCAAGAAAAGGCAATGGAAAGTGATCCTTGCGGGTCACTTTATTCAACTTGCGGTAATCCATGCACACTCTCCACCTAGTGACAGTCCTGGTAAGAATCAACTCATTTTGTGCATTGGTAACCACGTTCATACCACCTTTCTTTGGCACACATTGCACCGGTGAAGTCCAAGAGCTATCAGATACACAACCCCGACATCCAACCACTTGATCACCTCCTTTTTCACAACTTCTTGCATTGCCTCGTTCAACCTCCTTTGATGTTCCAAGGAGGGATTTGCATCATCTTCAAGAATAATCTTGTGTATACAAAATGTGGGGCTTATCCCTCAAATATCAGCTAAGGTCCATCCAATCGCCTTCTTCCGTTTTTGGGGCACCGCCAATATGGCATCTACCTGAATGTTAGTAATATAAGAGGAAAGAATATCTGGCAAAGTTGAACTAGGGCCTAAGAATTCATACCTGAGGTGTGGAGGCAACGGCTTCAACTCCAATACGGGAGGTTCCTCGATTGAGGGCTTTGTTGGTGGAGTCTTCCTATTCTCAAGATCCAAAGAGAGTTTCTGAGGCTCATAAGAGTAAGAGCCCATTCCATGTAAAGCATTGACACACTCCACCCGGCCTTCATCCTCATTTACATCAAGATTTAACAATACCACCTCTAGAGGGTCCTCCACATTGATCATTGCACTAGTATCATCAACTATCACTGCCATGACAAGATCCACAAAAGAGCACACTTCAGAACTGTTGGGCTGCTTCATTGACTTGCACACATGAAAGACCACTTTCTCATCACCCACCCAGAAGGTGTGTTCCCCTGCTTCTACATCAACTAAGGCCTACCTAGTAGCAAGGAAAGGTCTTCCTAATATGATCGGAACCTCATAATCTACCTCACAATACAAGATCATAAAATCAGCTGGCAAAATGAACTTGTCTACCCGAACAAGGACATCATCTACAATACCAAGCGGCCTATTCATAGTTCTATCCGCCATTTGCAACTTCATTGAAGTAGCCCTAGGTTTCCCAACACCCAAAGTCTTGAAGACGCAGTAAGGCATCAAGTTGATACTTACCCCAAATCACATAGACTTTTGCAAAGTTTGCACTCCCAATGGTACAAGGAATGGTGAAGGCACCGGGATCTTCAAGCTTCGGAGCCATCGGGTGCACTATTACACTAACTTGGTGGGTCATCTTGATGGTCTCACAATCTATGGATCTTTTCTTTATCACCAAGTGAATTTGGCATACCCCGGCATTTGTTCTAGAGCCTCTACCAACAGCACATTAATCGATAAACTCTTCATCATATCAATGAACTTCTTAAATTGGTTCTCATTTTTCTGCTTTGCAAGCCTTTGAGGATAAGGTGGAGGTGGCCTTGGCAAGGGGCCTTAGCTTTAGGTGCAACCATTTCCGGCATGTCTATTACGTGCTCCCTAGATGGGTTCACGCCGTTCTGAGTTTCCACCTCGGCATCTTTGATATCAATCCTCACTTCCTCATTCACATTCTCATCAATCACATTCTCAACCACCAAAGGGATCTCATCCTCTTGCAACTCAACTTCATCACTTAAAATTTCTTTTTGTTTGGAGGCATTCACATCACCGCCTTGTCCACTTCTTGTAGTTACCGCCATTACATGCCCGGAATTGTTATCACCCTTCGGGTTAACTACCATATCACTATATAGAGCCCCCTTAGGGAGAGTATTCAAGGATTGTGAGATTTGGCCTAATTAAACCTCCAAGTTTCTGATTGATGTATTGTGGGATGCCAACTGGGCATCAACGTCAGCATTCTTTTTCATCATCTGTTCAAACATCATTTCGATTCTCCCCATTTCATTGTTGGAAGAACTAGGACCTTGGGATGGAAATGGGGGTGGATTGTTCGGTTGTTGATATATTGGGGGCCTTTGAAAGCCTTGCCCCCGATTTCCTTGGTTGCCATTGTTCCAACCACCCTGATTGTTGTTTTCACCCCAGTTGTTATTGTTGCCATTCAATTACCCTGATTGTTCTGATTATTATTCTGGTTGCCCCAATTTGCATTTTGGTTGTTGTTCCCCCAATTACTATTCCCTTGTTGTTGTTGATTTCCCCAATTGCCTTGGGGTCTCCATTGTTGTTGGTTGGAAGAATTACCCCTTTGGCCCTGATAGTTGTTCACGTATTGCACTTCTTCATTCTACTCGTCATATCCATCATCTTGGAACCACCACTATCTTGGTCATATGATCTGAACTCCCTTGGTTTTGTTGACCTCTTTTTCTTCTTTTGTTCACTAGCATGTTGACATCCTCCATAGCATTTACTTGTCGTGGAGTTTGAACCTGCTATAATTGTGCCTTTCCTAGATGGTTCATTGCGGTTGTCAGTTCTGCTATTGCCTGCTCATGATCATGGAGCTCTTTGTGCAAGTGAATGACTGTGGGGTCACCTTGTGGTACATTGGCTCTACTTTGTCAAGCGGAAGACATGTCAACCATCTCATCTAATATTGTATTAGCCTCATCATAAAGTGTGTTCAAGAAATTACCCCCGGCAAGTTGGTTCACTATGTACTGATTTGTTATGTTAATGCCCCAGTAGAATGTTTGTTGTATCATTGCCTCAGTCATATCATTGTTGGGACATTCCTTTACCATGGTCTGGTATCTCTCCCATATCTCATGCAGTGGTTCATTGGGCTCTTGCTTGAAAGCTAAGATTTCATTCCCTCAAAGTTGTCATGTGCCCCAGCGAGAAAACCTTTGCTGAATTTATCCGCCAACTCATCCCAAGTAGTGATGGAATAGTTGGGAAGTTGTCCAAGCCAGTCCAAAGCCTTCCCTCTAAGTGAAAAAGGGAATAATCTCAACCGAAGTGCATCCTCTGACACATTTGTTTGTTTGCTCCCCCAACAGGTATCCACGAAACCCTTAAGATGTTTGTATGCATTCTAATGGGGAGCACCTGTGAAATACCCTCGTTGCTCCAACAAAGTCAGCATCACATTTGTAATTTGGAAATTGCTTGCCCGGATCTGAAGTAGGACAATTGCACTAGCATATCGTTGGTTTGGAAGCACCCGAGGAGCCACTCTTGGAAGTGGCGGGGGAGGGTATGGAACATTATCATTGGCCTGTCAGCCTTTCGTTTGAGCTTGAGGAACTATAGGAACCTCATCATCAATATTATCATCTACCTCCTCCCCCGGCGGAAGATCTCCAAGAGGTGCGTTGTTTGCTACCATTTTGTACCTGAATTAGCGACACTCACAAATTAGTAACACAAAAGGAAAGAAAAGCAATACACAAAACTATTTAAATAGATAGCCAAAATCATTAGCTCCCCAGCAACGGTGCCAAAAAGTTATTGGGTCCAACCCTACACCACTACAAAGTGGCAAGAGCGGTCGATGCAACCTTTACCCGAGATGGTCGGGATCGAATCCACAAGGAGCTAGATTATTTTTGGATTTGGATTCCTATCTAAACTAGCAGAGCGTAGTGCTCTTAATTACACTTCCAATCATAATTGTTCGTTTGTTACTTCTAATTTTATGCTAATAAGATGCTAAATTAAATTAAGTATGAATGCTTGTAAGGTTTTCTAAATGGTTAAAGAGGCACTAGGGAAGTGACTTTCTCCTAGGTGAATACTTGATGGGATCTAAAGCCTAAGGCAAAGTTGTTATATTGGGGATTGCGATATAGCCAATGCGCGGAACTACTCACTCTATACCTCTCGGTAGCTTGAGTGACTTTTCCCTAATTGACTTTCTAAAGACCAATTAGGTGTCAAAATTGTGCAAGAATTATAGGCTCAAGTCGGGTATTACTATCTCTAGGTTTAACGCTTTAATTGGGGCTATCAATCTCTTGAATACACCCCCAATTTCTTGTTGGACTGATTTTCCTATACTCAATCTCTCTTTATCAAGAAGAACCCAAGTCAAAAAGGCACAAATTAGTGTTTGCAACCACTAATTCAACATGGAAAATACAAATCAGTCCAAATATCAACTGCCCATTAACATCTAAGCCCTAAAATAAAAGACCCATCAAATACCCATACTAGGGTTGAGCCACAACCCTAGCTAATGAGTCTAGCTACTCATAATAATGGAAGAAATCAGAAATTTAGATGAAGAATAGCCCATATAATATGATTACAAACTAAGAATTGAAGATTCAGTGTTAAACTAGCTACAAATTACTCAAAATGGACTAAAACCGTCGTTCACATGCTCTGCTAAGATAAAGATGCCTTGAAAATGTGAAAAAGAAGTATATATACAAGGCCGAATTTTCTGGACAAAAATACCCCTGACGGAGGTACTGCAGACCGCGGAAAATGCACTACGGCCGCGGTGAGGCTTTTTAGCTTCATTGCTCAGTCTATGAATCTGGCCACCGTGGACCGTATAAAATGAACTGTGCCCGCGGTGGCTTCACTGCGGTCAGCAGAAAATGGACCGCGGACCGCAATTGCTTCCAACTTCAAAACTCCCAGCTCTCTGAATCCCCTATCTACGGACCGTATAAAATGGATTGCGGTCGCGGTGAGGCTACTGTGGTCACGAAGAATCAACCGCGGACTGCAGTGCTTGAGCTTCCAAAATTGCATCTCTCTGATCTTTTCCACCACGGACCATACTAAATGGACTCTGACCACGGTTGGGTCTGTTGCGGCTGCAGTGGATTTTATGCTACAGTAGTGCCTTGACTTGTTCTTGGTACTTGTGTAGGTTTCACTCCTTTTTGAGCTGGTTTTGACTATTTGTCACCTTTTTTACCAAACCCTGCAAACAAGCACAACATGTAAGCTTTTGGGATTACTTGTATACATTTTTAGTCCAAAACTCAAGTTATCACACATGCAAAAAGGAGTATAAAACAGACTAGAATCCCTAGTTATCACATATGCTCCTCACGCCCGTAGAAAATATACATCTCTAACCGTGGTAGGAACCATCAAGAACTCTCTGAATTCCATTTACACAAAACCCAACTGTCAGGATTGAATCCTTCTAATTCAACCAAGCTACGCATGTCACTAAAACCCAAGAGCATTATCGTGAAACATCTGTAGAAACTCATTACCTTATAAGCACCCAAAGAACTAATCATATCCTTTCCCATGCTGATCCGACCTACTACCAAGCTATCTCATCTGTACAAGTTCCTTTGAATTTACCTTCAACTTGATACTTCTTCTCGCTATCACCTCACAATAATCGACCCAAACTCACCACACGAGACTCAAGCATAATACTACACCATCCTAAATCTCATAAGACGATGACTACTCTCTCAAATATCCCCAAAAGCACCACATTTGAAATACTTACCCTGAAGAGGCTTCCTATGAATCTAGAGCCATTACCTTCACCTTCCTCATATTGATGTGTAGAATCCATAATGATATAGAAATGCTACAAGTCTTGACACCCTTCAATGTAAACCCCCGTTCCTAGCCAAATATACATCATGAAGATTTCCATTTACTACGTGTAAACCTTAAATCCTTCAAAACCATTCTTGGGAGTCATCCACTCTACTCAGGTTTCAATTAGACTGATCAAATGAACCGAACGACATGTGCCTCATTATAACCACAACACCTAGGGAAGTAACCCCACCTTAACGCAATCAAAAAAATCCCTGCTCTATACACCATATATCCTTTACCAATAACAACTCAAATCATTATGTGATTCTCATATACCCATGAAGCATAACATAACCTTTATTAAAATTCCTTTACTCGAACCATCCTTGATCTCAACCCCCGCAAGACACAACTGATTCACTAGTATACCTCAAACTAAAACCAATACAACACATAACCATGCCATCAACTCATCAATAGCGGACTCCCCCACTTGGCTCGAAGCCATAGGTCAAAATACACAAAACTCACAATTCCCATACTCTACCACCACTATAATACCGTGGTGAGATTAAACTAAATCCTTCATAAGCTCGTGCAACACAAACCCTCGAGTACTTCAAATCATCTGAAAATCTCGTATTCATTCTCGTAACAGACAAGCCCACTCTCAAGCGATCCAATTTCAAATTGCAACACATGTCACGTCCCTTTTTTTCCCTTCGCATGGAAGTCCGGGTTTCGACGTTCATGGGGTAAGAAATCGTTTCCTTTTGGGAATTGGGTATTTGAAGAGTCGCCACCTAACGGATTATGGTGCGTTAGGGCACCTAGAGTAATTAACTCATGGACTAGTTTGCATTACCAGATATTAGGGTAAGGGCTCGAAATAACCTTGAGGTAAAGGTGTTAGGCACCCCTCGCTGTCCACAACGGCGGGTCTCGGCCGAACTTAAACTATAGGAATTAGTCCTCTTACAAATAAACAATTTCAGCACGTATTCTCAAATAAAGGCATGTTTTCACATTCTAAATACATGTATGATTCAAGTAATGAAAACAAGGGAAAAGGCTTGAACAATTTGAACATATGTCAAGAAAAGTAAATTCATTTTAACAACAAGAGTTGGGAAAGAGGGGTCCTAGGTTGGTTAGTCTACAGGATCATATCCACACAATGCCCGGTAATCACTCTTCAATGAGGGGCTATATGTGACATTAGCGCGTAGTTATTATATCCTTACTACCCAATTCCCTCCCCTTGGTCATAGCCTAAAGCGTTCTAGCAACCTTGAAAGATATCCTATGCGTGCACTACCCGTCTCTTCCTTGTGGCCCTGAAGGTATTTAGGACCTCTATTTAGGTAGTTATAGACCATCCTAAGGTACTTAAAGGAAAAAAGTCTAGGCGTCAATCAAAACAGTTAGGACTGCATTTAAAGAGGGAACAATTAAATGCTCACATTTTACCTCCATAAACAGAACAAGTAAGTGCACGTCTCAAACAACAGTTTCAGGTATTTATGAGAAAACCTTAGAATATAATATCTAGGTGAGCAGAAAGTATACAGTATTGAATTAGGACCAAAGTGTTAAAGACCTATTCAGCTTGCCTACTGATTTTAAACCTGTGGAATATGAGCAGTCACAGATAACAGAGCATAGTTTCACAGTTGCAGGATTTTAATCGCGTTATAGGCTTGCATAGGCGTATAATAGTGATATCCTATGAGCATGGTATCTATTATTGATTAGGAATGCAGTAAAATAGTAAACAATTTTAAACGAGTAATTTGGATCCTATAGGCATGCTTTCTAGTAATATTAAGGCAGCATTGAAAACTTATTAAAGAAACGAACATATTAGTTAATTAAACCAATTCAAAGTCTACAAACATAAGTTACAGTTAAACTAAGTTGGTTTCAGATCTTATAGGTATAATTTCTAGTTAGACATAAGGCTAAGCAAACAGAATTTATTTGGCCAAAGCGAAATCCCTATAGGCATGATTTCTATTAAAGCTGATTTAGACCTTATAGGCATGATCTCTATTATTAAAGCTGATTTAGATCCTATAGGCATGGATTTTAATTGTGTGGAAGTAAAGCAAGCATAATTTATTTAGACCAAAGCAGATCCTATAGGCATGTTATCTAACAAACACATTTGAATCGACATGGACCCTATAGGCATGGTATCTACCCAACTTTACCCACGATATATAACTACCCTCCTTTTTCACTCCTCGCCCCAATATTTGTTTACAATTAATTATTACAGACCAAGAATTGAATAAATTACATAAATAGAACAGAAATTAAGTTATAGGGAGCCTGAAGTAGGCCCAAAGTGATTTCCAAGCCTCCAATAGTCTCAAATGCGCAAAGTTCCATAGCCAATTTCATGTTTAGGTGTGTCAGAGTTCCCTAAGGACCTCAAGGATCCCGGGCAGTGCTCACACCTAGACCTTTCTCAAATAATAACTGATTTATGTCTAGTGTGGAAGTGTCAGCCCTGATATGCCAGAGTTCAGAGAGATCTCAAGGGTCTCTAAGCAGTACACATACTAGAGGGGCAGGACTTGGTATTCTAGGAGTAAGTGAAAGTGCATAATGGTTTGAAAGAGTTTAATAGACAGTATAAAGAAAGGTTTTAGGTAGGAAAGGATTTTCTAAAAAGCCAGTACTGATTTAGTGATAAAATAACTTGAGGAAAATGTCAAAAACAATTTGCAATCAGCACACAAGTCAAACAGCTTTAGGAAGTACTTTGGCAAATAGCTTTCACACAAGGGAAGAGAGGTTGGGAACATAGAGAGTACACCTTAATGGAGCACACAAACAACAAGATACATAGAGTTTTTGAGGGGTTCTATAGAACTAATAGGTTATATAGAATGCAGGTCATACAACAAAGATCACAACAGAAACATATTGAAGCCACTCTAGGGAGAATAACTAACTTAGCAGGAGTGAGGCAGAACAGGCAAAGACTTAGATGGGCATGCTAGGCAAGTATTAACAGGTAAAGGCATGCTAATTGCACAAAAGCGGAGTTTAGACATGCTAGATAAACAGTAGTCAGTCAAACAGGCTAGTTACATATGTAGACATGTTAAACAAGATAGCAAACAAGCAAGTAAAGTGGAAACATGCTAATCACAGATTTGAATAGGCAGTATTAGGCATGCTGGGTAAGCAGTAAACAGAAGTAAGAGTGGACTCAGGCCATATGAACTAAGGCAGTAAATAAACACATAGGTTTAGATTTTTAAAATTAATCAGAGGCATACCTAGTTAAAGAAAGAAAACACAAGATGTGAGAAAGGTATTGTGCAATTTCCAGCCTTGGATCACAAGTAGTAGAGAGAGCAGAGAGCCTTTTTTTAGAGTGTAAACGTGGTAGTTTCTAAACTATTGTTCGTGTCCAGAAGTGAGAATAGGTATGGGCATATATAGTAATCAAGAGTTAAACAAAATAAGGTAAATAATCAATTATCTAGCAATTAGGAAAATTCACAGAATCAGTCACACACGTGAAATCAGTAAAGTATTTCCCTTAGTCAAGGGATAATCACTCAACGGTAAAAGTAGGACAGATATTTAAGGAAGGGAATCAAGTAAGACATAGGTACAGAGTAGGTAATTAGGGGTGAATGAATAGGAGTTAAATTAAGGAAACAATTAGTAAGAATCAACAAATAACAAATAAGGTAAGAGAAAACTAATTAAGGCGAGAAGTTCAATCAAACCGAGTAGAGAAGTAAGATCAAAGGTTTTGTTGAGGAATAGAGTTCGAATCAACCAAAATAAGAACTTCAGAATAGTCAAGGGTTCAATTAAAGAGAAAATCACGTAAAGAGTCAGCAAGTCTCGCAAACAAAATAAGGCAAAAAAGGAATAGTCAGGACTCAACACATAGGTTTTAACGAAGCAAATTGGTAAATCAAAAATTCAAAACAATCCTGATTTAAGGAGAAAAATATTGCTTTACCATGAATAGCTAGAATGAACATAGACATATAAAATCAGTAGAAAAGTTGAACTAAGAAACTTAGTAGAGGCATATTAGGATAAAAAAATCACAAGACATCTAATTGGCTAAAGAAAAATCACAAGAACCAAAGCAAGGACAAAGTCGGTACATAAGTAACTCAGAAACCAAACAAAAAATATCGAAAAATTAGGGCTTTTAGTATAATCGAGTTAAGGTTAGAGCAAACCTTACGAAATCAGTCAAAACATATATAGGAAACAGAAGATTAAACACTCAAAATTATCAAATGTTTTGGAAAAAGAAATTTCCGAGAAACCCTAGTTTAGAAAAATGGAAAACCATTCGAAAATCAGAGGGTTCTTGTAAAAATCAGAAGGTTCTTGTAAAACTCATACGAAATAGGTTCGATCTTTCTCAGATCTTGCACAGATCTGAGAAGTTCAAAGGACAAAAATTAGGGTTTCGAGAAGAACAAAACAGAGGTGAAGAAGCAAGCTTAGAAATCCATAGATCTAAGGCGATATAGGAAGATCTTACTCGGAATCAAACCGGAATAGCCTGAAACAGGCAAGAAAGGGCCATAGATGCAAGCAGACTAACCCTGGTCCCATGAGGCCCATGGAGATGGTGATACCGGTACAGGAAAAGCCATTAGAGGCTTGGGGGTGGTGAGAAACCACCATGGACGACCATAGATGAGTGTCGGCGAGAGCGTATTAGTGTTTAGTCTTGAGAGCATTTGAGAGAAGAGAGGATTAGGTGACGGCGGGGAGGGTGTTAGAATGATTAGGGTTTGGGGGGTATAGGTTAGTTTATTTTAGGAAGGGGGAATTTAGTCCATTGATCACAATGATCAACGACCAGGATTTAACTAGAGCTGGGCAGGGTAGATGTTGGGTTTAGGCTGGGTAGATTTTAGGCCCGATTTAATTTGAAATTGGAGTTAGAATTGGGTTGGGCAATTAGGCTAAATTTGAAAATAGGGGCCATTTTTAAATACCTTATTTAATTGATAGAACAATTTTTAAAAATGGTTAATAAATTATAAAAAACAATTTTCATGCATGGAAATATTTTAAAGTAATTACGTAATACTTAAAAAATATAAAAGGTTATTTTTCGGTAAAATAATATAATAATGCATACATAGGCTATAATTGCAAAGTAATTGCAATTGTATCCTAAAAATACAGATATGACTATTTGTGCAATAATTGAAACTTAATACGAATGCAAATGATAAAAATAAGCCACAAAAATTATTAAAACTATTTTGTGATGCAATTTAGTGATTGTTTTATAAAATAAATGCTGGGAGGAATTAGTTAAAATATTAAAAAAATGCAGAAATTGTATGAAAAATACTAATTGATGCCCATTCATAGTTTTAAAATATTATGAGAAAAATTGGGTATCAACAACACATATATTTCACTGGTAATAGAGATCCCGCAACAAAACAACATAGGAATCACACAACTTCAGAACACTCCGCAGGAGATAACCCACCTGCTTCGCCTCAAACTAACACCTCTTTATACTCTTCCGCCGTCATAAATATCACGCAATCACTTAATCTTCCTGAGTCTGAACTAGTATCATAACATGAAATCTACTCTACTCCCCCAACTAGACAACATGACAAGATCCTTCAACACGCGCACAATTCGGGATATACATCAAATCACGATGTAAATCAAACACCAAATAGTTCCTTCTACCTTCAAGTGACCCCTTCTCGTCACATTCAAATCAAACGGACACCTCTTGCCGTCACATCATATTCATCACATAGCCATCTGGTCATCACTCCCACTAATAGGGACACTATCGAATATATAAATCCAAAAGCACGCGTTCACACAATCAACACCTCAGTGCTCAAGCTACAGGCAAAACCCGGCCTCAAGTCTTCCAAACTGGACCAACATCAACACACAAGATCACATCTCGCCCCTTGATCAGGGAATCACAAGCCATCGATGCACATCTAATACTGAGCACTCATACGCGCATACGAACGCATGAAAGGAATTTCAAGAGTTACATTTCAAGCTGAATCAATGACGCACGGAAAGAATTCAAGAATGTGGGATTTCCTAAAGGTTCTGCAGCCTCTAGAGGATAAATACAGACGTCTCCGTACCGATCCGCGAGACTCTACTAAACCTGCTTATGACTCGTGAGACCTATGTAACCTAGGCTCTGATACCAACTTGTCATGACCCAAAACTGACCCAGTCATGATGGCGTCTATCGTGAAACTAGTCCAGCCGACACAAATTCCCAAAACCAACCAAACATTTATAATAATTCATTTAAATCCATTAATTAGATAAAATCCTAAATATGAGTTAAAATCAATAGTGCGGAAACATAATACAACCCGACATCGGGGTGTCAATAGTCATGAGCAACTACAACTCATCTAGGAATAATAAAGGACAACATAATCTGAAAACAAAAAGCTATTACATAGCTGAATAAGATAGGGAGGAGAAGCACTAGGTTGCGAATGCCAAACAGCTACCTAGTCAACTCCGGAGACCTGCTGGATGACTGACCAACACTCACTATCGCGCCACGAGACTCCTGGATCTGCACAGAAGGAACAGGGAATAATGTGAATACACCAACTCGGTAAGTAATAAAAGTAAATGAAAGCTGAGCAGTAAGAAAACACGTAAACCACGTCATAACGCCACAACAAATATAGTACAATTCCAAAACAGTACAGAAATCATTTACTTCATGAATCAAACTCGATTTCAGTAAAACCTTTTAAAACAACTTTCAATAGTTTCAACGAGTGATGAAAAAACGAGTGATGAAAATAGTGAGAAAAAGATAAAAACGTAAATAGCCCCTCGGGCAAAATATGTACCATAAACTGCCCCTCAGCCATAATATCAACAGAACCAGCCTCTTGGGCTACCTCACAATTACTCGTAATCATCCCCTCGGGCATAACATGAATCAAGAACTGCCTCTCGGGCAACAATATGAAACAACAACAGCCCCTCGAGCTACATTACATCACTCACACTGGGTATCAATGCTCAATATGAGTGTTTAGACTCCGAAAGGGCTCCTACAACCTAAGCGCTATAACAAGACATCTCGTGGCATAATCAAACAGGCCCTCGGCCTCATAATAATCACAAGCCACCTCGTGGCATAACAAGTCAGGCCCTCGGTCTCATAATCATGAATCAGTAACAACCTATTGCAGCACGCAACTCGATCCTATAATATCCTCACAACACAGGCTCTCGGCCTCACTCAGTTAGAAATCTCTCAAGCCACTCGGATAACAGTAAAAACATGACGCTCAACCCAAAATATAATTTGAAATATCAAAACGGAGTAAATATGGCTGAGTTATGAAAACAGTAAAGTACAACATGACTGAGTACAAACATGAAGTCAAAATAGTAAAGAATAGTAGTGAAAAGCCGTTAAGGGTCCAAAATAGTTGGCACGAGGCCCAAATACGGCATTCATCCCAAAACATAATAATAATTTCCAAAATAGTTGGTAGGAGGCCCAAATACGGCATTCAGCCCAAAACATGATAATAATTTTCAAAATACAACGATATCAAACAAGTTTTAATCAAATATGCGACTTAATAGTCGTACGAGATGGACCGAGTCACAATCCCCAACGGTGCACGACTCCACGCTCGTCAACTAGCATGTGCGTCACCTCAAAGTAGTACAACGATGTAAAATTCAGGGTTTCATTCCCTCAGGACAATATTTACAATCATTACTTACCTCAATCCGGTCCAAACTCTAGCCCGCAATGCCTTTACCTCTCAACTCGGCCTCCGGATGCTCCAAATCTAGCCAAAAATAGATTCATACCATTAAAATATGCTAAGGGAACAAGCCCACTCGAAATTAACCAATGTACGTCAAAAAACCCGAAATTGGCCAAACCCGACCTCGGGCCCACGTCTCGGATTCCGCTAAAAATCACAAAACTAGAATCCTTACACTCTCACAAGTTCATACATACCAAGCACATCAAAATCCGACCACAAATGACCCCTCAAATCCCTACATCAAAGTCTCTAATTCCAAGCTCTACCTCTCCAATTTTTAACCCTTAATTTTCATAAATTTCAAGCTTAATCAGTGAAATAACACAATAGAAACGAGTTTCAGTTCCAAGAATCTTACCTCCACAAAGTTCACTTGAATTCCTCTTCAAAAATCTCCCCAAAAGCTCCAATATCGGATAAAAATGGTGAAGAACAACTCAAATTTGGCGAAGGCCATTATTTATATGTTCTGCCCCAGTAATACCGCACCTGCGGACCCGCACATGCGGTCCTAGGTGCGCACCTGCGGAAATCACTTATCCGCCCCAAACTCACACCTGCGCTCAAACACCCGCACCTGCGTCATCGCAGGTGCGCCCAAATATCCACATCTGCGGCTCCAGTCCTTTTCCACTTTGGCCGCATTTGTGACACCTTTTCCGCTTCTGCGAGCCCGCACCTGCGGTCCCCAATCCGCGGGTGTGGTTATGACAGGAACTTCAGCAGCTGAAACATGCTCAAACTTAACTCCAATCTTTCTGACAACCTCCCGAAATCATCCCGAGGCCCCTAGGACCTCAACCAAAGATGCCAACAAGCCACGTAACACTATTCAAACTTGCTCCAACCCTCGAAACACTCAAAACAATGCGAGAACACCAAATCACCCTCGGATCTAAGCTTAAGAATTCCAAAACTTTTCAAATTCCACTTTCGATCAAAAATTCTATCAAACCTCGTCTGAATGACCTAAAATTTTGCACACACTTCCCAAATGACACAACGAACCTACTCCAATTTTCGGAATTCCATTCCGACCCCTATATCAAAATCTCCGCTACCAACCGGAAAATACCAAAATTCCAGTTTCGCCAGTTCAAGCCTAAATCTACCCCGGACCTCCAAAACACATTCCGATCACGCTCCTAAGTCCCAAATCACCTCACGAAGCTATCCAAATCATAAAAACCAAGTTTTGAGATCATTTACTCACAAGTCAACTTCCGATTGACTTTTCAACTTTATAATCAACTTAAAAGACTAAGTGTCTCATTTCTCTCTACAATCATTCCGAACCCGAGCCAACCAACCCAACAAAACATAAAAGAGTTGAACCACACAAAATGAAGCAGAAATAGGGGAAACGGGGCTAAACTCTCGGAATGACCGATCGAGTCGTTACATTCTCCCCCACTTAAACATACGTCTGTCCTTGAATGTGCCCAGAGTTGTTCCAAAAGCCAGCAAATCATTGTATAACCTTACCATACACATACTCCTAAGGCTAAAGTAAATTTAACTGAAGCCAAAGCTGATGACATAATTGCTGCAGTTGTTTCCCAAGTGGACCTTATGGCCAATGTGAAAGATTGGGTGTTAGATTCGGGTTCCACTAGGCACATATGTGCTAATAAAAAAGACTTTGTGTCTTACACCCAAGTTGAGGAAGGAGAAGAGGTTGTATATCTTGGTGACTCAAGGACTACTCCAGTTATTGAAAAAGGCAAAGTTCTTCTCAAACTCACATCTAGCAAAACTTTGGCATTGAATGACGTGTTGCATGTTCCTAGTATCCGAGCCAATTTGGTCTATGTGGGATTATTATGAAAAATAGGGGTGAAGGTTTCTTTTGAATCTAATAAGGTCGTGTTGACCAAGAATAATAATTTTGTTGGAAAGGGTTATTATAACCATGGATTGTTTGTACTTAATGTTATGAATGAAAATGCTAGTACTTCTGCTTACTTGATTGATTCTTTTAATTTATGACATGCTAGACTAGGACATGTTAGTTTATCTTATATTAAGAAAATGCATTCCAAAGGTCTCATTTCAAATATTAATTATTCTAATATTGATAAGTGTGAAGTTTGTGCCGAAGCTAAACAAACTAAGAAATCATGTGCTTCAATATTTAGAGAATCTGAATTATTAAGTTTAATCCAAACTGATTTAGGAGACTTGAAACAAACTATGACTAGAGGAGGAAAAAAATATTATGTGACTTTTATAGACGATTTTTCTAGATATACAAAAGTCTATTTGTTAAGAAATAACGATGAAGCTTTTGATAAGTTTTTAATTTATAAATCTAAAGTAGAAAATCAATTGGATAAGAAAATCAAAAGAGTTAGATCTGATAGAGGTGGTGAATTTATTTTGTTAAATGATTATTGTGAGAAAGAAGGCATAATTCAAGAGATAACTCGCCATATTCTCCACAATCAAATGATGTAGCGGAAAGAAAAAATAGGACCTTAAAGGAAATGATGAATATCATGCTTGTTAGTTCTGGCGCACCAGATAATCGTTGGGGTGACGTCATTTTATCTGCTTGTCATTTATAAAATAGAATTCCCTATAAGAAAACCGGTGAAACTCCTTATGAGTTGTGGAAAGGGTATTCCCCTAATTTAAAATATTTGAAAGTGTGGGGGTACCTTGCTAAAGTTATATTACACGATCCTAAGAAAAGAAAAATAGGATCTAAGACATCTGATTGTATATTTATTGGGTATGCTGAAAGTAGTGCAACATATAGATTTTTAGTAGTCAAAAGTGATGTGCTTGAACACAATACTATTGTTGAAACAAAAAATGCTGAATTTATTTAAAATGTTTTTCCTTTAAAATTTGAGAAAATTTATGATGCTCCTATTATTACAAGTGATAGTATTACACATGTTCCAATTATTCAAAATGACTTTGAAAGTGAGGATTTAAGAAGAAGCAAAAGACCAAGAAAAAAATCTTTTGATAATGATTTTTTACTTATCTTGTGGATAATGAACCTTTAACATATTCAGAAGCTATTTCTTCGTCTGATGTCTCATTTTGGAAAGAAGTTATTGATGTAGAATTAAATTCAATTTTACAAAATAATACTTAGATTTTAGTTGATTTACCTCCGGGAACTAAACTCATTTGTTGTAAATGGATTTTTAAGAAGAAACTCAATCCGGATGGTTCCATTGATAAATACAAAGTTAGACTTGTTGCAAAATATTTTTACCCAAAAGCAAAATATTGATTATTTTGATACTTATGCTCCTGTAACTAGAATTTCCTCAATTCATGTTTTACTTGTCTTGGCTTTTATTTATAAATTTTTTATTCACCAAATAGATGTTAAAAATGCATTTTTAAATGGTGATTCGGAAAAGGAAATTTACATGGAGCAACCTGAGGGTTGTATAGTGTCTGACCAAGAAAATAAAGTATGTAAATTGCTAAAATCTTTATATGGACTAAAGCAAACACCTAAATAGTGACATGAAAAATTTGATCAAGTATTGATTAATGATGGTTTTTCATCAATTGAAGTAGATAAATGTGTTTATACAAAATATGTAGATGGTACATGTGTTATTATTTGCCTTTATGTGGATGACATGCTTATTTTTAGTTCTAGACTTGATTTGGTACATAAAACCAAATTTTTCTTGTCTTCTAATTTTGAGATGAAAGACATGGGAGAAGCTAGTGTTATTTTAGGCATGAAAATTATAAGAGATGACAATAGTTTCATGTTGACTCAAGAACATTATGTTGAAAGAAGTCTTAAAATTTTTGATAATTTTGATGTGATACCTATAAGCACTCCTTATGATGTTAGTAGTCAATTAAAAAAGAATAAGGGAGATGTTATAAATCAAAATAAACATACTCAAATTATTGGTAGTCTAATGCATTTGATGAATTTCACTAGATCTGATATTGCATATGTTGTGTGTAGATTGAGTAAATATACTCAAAACCCGAGTCATGATCATTGGAATGCATTAGTAAGAGTAATGAAATATTTGAGAGGTACCATGAACTATGGTATTAAATATAGTGGATTTTCCACTGTACCAGAAGGATACAGTGATGCTAACTGAATCTCTAATTCAGATGAGACAAAATTCACTAGTGGTTATGTGTTCACCCTCAATGGGGTGTGTGGCATGGAAATCAACTAAACAAACAATAATAGCTAGATCTATCATAGAATCAGAGTTTGTGGCATTGGAATTAGCTGGCAATGAGGCCGAGTGGTTAAAAAACCTTTTGGCGAGTATTCCACTAGGAATTAAACCGACACCTTCTGTGTCGATGCATTGTGATTGCCAAGCTGCAATAGCCATCGCCAAAAATAAATCCTTTAATGGGAAGAATAGACATATTTGATTGAGACATAATGTGATAAAACAACTGCTGAGAGATGAAATTATTTCCATAGATTATGTGAAGTCAGAAGTGAATTTGGCCGATCCTCTGACTAAACCTTTGGGAAGAAAACTAATCTCTGAAACATTGAGGGGTATGAGACTATTGCCAATTTGAGTTATATCCACAATGATGGTAACCCAAC
Organism: Nicotiana sylvestris; assembly: GCF_000393655.2. Classification (NCBI taxonomy): domain Eukaryota; kingdom Viridiplantae; phylum Streptophyta; class Magnoliopsida; order Solanales; family Solanaceae; genus Nicotiana; species Nicotiana sylvestris. Next base: position 170,835,599 of record NC_091061.1, on the reverse strand, counting down.
CTATGTGATTGGAGATCCCATGAATTAGGTTCATATGGGTAATAACAAGTCATTAGTTGATCAAATATGCACCATTAAATTATGTCCCTTCCTATGGTGTGTGTATATAGTGCATGACTGCAAGGAATGAGAGGCTAAGTTATTAAACTCTTAATCCAATAATCCATAGCCTTTTTATATGTGGTGTATTGTGCTGCAGAATATACTTGATGGATGTACCTATATGAGTGTGGAGTGGGGTCGCTCCTATGAAATTTATGGCAAAAAATTTCTGAGCACTCATGAAAACCAGGCGCGCAAAACCGCGACAAACAACAAAGTGTGTGCGGGTAAAATGTGATAGATAAAAACTAAACTTACAAAAGAATTCTTGGTTCATAGAAGTTCTAAACTTCACCAACTGTTCCGTAAGTTTAATCTTATTTTATCTAGGTCTGGTTCATAGTCCAAGAGACACCAGATTCGACGCATTATGCTCATTTGTGAAAACCCAGCAAATTTTTTTATTTTATTATAATATTCTTTTTGAGCTATGTGGGGGATTGTTAAAAAATAATAATTTTAATATCTCAAAATAATATTTAAATTGATGTATAGATTTATCTTTTTAATGGGTCTTTATTAGACAAATCAGTTTGATTGTATTTTAATTTGTGTAAAAGTAAATTAGAATAACTTTGAATATAATATTTTATTAACATTGAATGGATATCAAAATCGGTTATGTTTTTGTAACTTTGAAATTGACCAAAATTGGTCTTGTATAACCGTTTCCTTAATGTCTAATTTGATAACTTTTCATTAATTTTTTGAGAATAACAGTTCTTTGGTCTTAAATGACTATAACGTTGATGGTATTGAATTCTTAATGCATTTTAACGTTTCTTTCATTATTGTCTTCTTTGGACTATATATAGAGCTATCTGTTGCGGAAGCCAAATGTATATAGTGTGAATAAGTCACAATTACTATATCAAAAATTATGACAGCCACCAAATAATAAATAAGACAATAAAGCAACAATAAAGGGAACACCAGAATTTACGAGGTTCGGCTAATTTTGCCTACTCCTCGGACACAACCAATATTTTATTTCACTCCAAAAATACAAGTGAAATAATACTAAAGAGAGAAATACAAATGTCTTAAACAGATGAGAAGGCAAATGAGAGGTGTCTATAAATCCTAAACATTAAGCCTTCTTTTATAGGGGGAAAATCCCCCCAACCATTCTTTTCCCACCGATGTGGGACAAAAGATTTCTGCCAAACTTAACAAATCTCCACCTTGGCAAAATTCCACATCTTCAATTTTCTCTCAATAACAAATTTTGGTTGTGTCTTCATCTTCAATCTTTAGTGTTCAACAATGTTGATCAAATCCAAACAATGTTGAAACTTGATCGCAGTCACCACCTTAGTTAGCATATCAGCAGGATTCTCCGTAGTATGAATTTTCTTCACTGTGATCCTCTTTCTTCTATGATTTCTCGTACGAAATGATACCGAACATCAATATGCTTCGTCCTTGCATGATAAACTTGGTTCTTCGCTAATTGAATAGCACTTTGACTATCACAAAAAATTGTGATACCTTTTTGTTCAACACCAAGCTCCTTTAGCAATCCTTGAAGCCAAATTGCCTCCTTCACAGCCTCTGTAATAGCCATGTACTCTGCCTCTGTTGTAGACAAAGCAACTGTTGACTGCAAAGTAGACTTCCAACTAACTGGTGCCTTTGCAAAAGTAAACACATAACCAGTAGTTGATCTTCGTTTGTCCAGATCACCCGCAAAATCTGAGTCACAATATCCAACTACAGACTGATTGTCTTCCTGCTCAAAAACTAACCCGACATCTACAGTATTATGAATATACCGTAGAATCCACTTCACAGCTTGCCAATGCTCCTTCCCTGGATTGTGCATATATCTGCTAATAACTCCAACAGCTTGTGAAATGTCAGGCCTTGTGCAAACCATTGCATACATCAAGCTACCAACAACATTTGCGTATGGTACCTTTGACATATACTCTCGTTCAGCTTCATCCATTGGCGACATAGTAGTACTTAGCTTAAAATGGGGAGCAAGTGGAGTACTAACTGGCTTAGTCTTGTCATCTATGCCAAAACGTTGTAGTACTCTCTTCAAATATTCTTTCTGAGATAAACAGAGTTTCTTTGAACGTCTATCTCTAATTATCTCCATGCCAAGAATTTTCTTTGCCTCACCCAGATCCTTCATCTCGAACTCCTTCTTCAGTTGAATCTTCAACTTATCAATTTCTTCCGAATTCTTGGAAGCTATCAACATATCATCAACATATAGGAGAAGATATACAAAGGAACCATCTTTAAGCTTGTGCAAATACACACAATGATCGTATTTGCTTCTCTTGTACCCTTGCCGCAACATAAACTCGTCAAATCGCTTGTACCATTGTCTAGAAGATTGTTTCAATCCGTACAATGATTTTTCAAGTTTGCACACCATATTTTCTTTTCCAGCAACTTTGAATCCTTCTGGCTGAGTCATGTAGATTTCCTCCTCCAAGTTTCCATGTAAAAATGCAGTTTTTACATCCATCTTGAACTAGTTCCAAATCCAATTGTGCTACCAAAGCCAACATAATTCTAATGGAGGAATGTTTTACAACTGGAGAAAACACTTCATTGTAATCAATTCCCTCCTTTTGAGCATATCCTTTGGCCACCAATCTTGCTTTGTAGCGAACATCTACTTGGTTAGGAAATCCTTCCTTCTTTGCAAATACCCATTTGCACCCAATTGCTTTCTTTCCCTTCGGGAGATTGGCCAATCTCCATGTATGATTCTGATGAAGGGACTGTATTTCATCATTCATGGCAATCCTCCACTTATCTTCTTCTGAACTTTGGACAACATCTTTATAAGTGGTAGGAACATCATCAGCTACAATTGAGGTTGCACAAGCAACTGTCTCTATGAGACGAACAGGTTTCGTTATTGTTCTTTTTGGCCTGCTGGTTGCTATTGATTCAAGTTGTTGTTGAGGTTCCTGAGTTGGAATCTCCTCTACTGGCTCTCCTTCCAGAGGGTAATCTTCATTTGTTTCCTCCTCTGCTTCTTGTGTAGGAAAAATAAATTTTCCCTCAAACTCCACCTGCTTAGAAGCACCTTTATTTTGTTTGGTATCTTCTGTTACCTTATTTACCATAGCAGATTCATCAAAGGTAACATCCCTGCTGAATATTACTTTCTTTGTCATAGGACACCATAAGCGATATCCTTTGACTCCAGAAGTAATTCCCATAAAAATAGCCTTCTTTGCCCTTGGATCCAATTTTGACTCCGTCACATGATAATATGCAGTTGAGCCAAACACGTGCAAAGAGTTATAATCTACAGCAGGTTTTCCGTACCATTTTTCAAATGGTGTTTTGCCATCAATAGCAGCAGATGGTAGACGATTAATGAGGTGACATGCATATGTAATTGCCTCAGCCCAAAATTCTTTGCCCAAGCCAGCATTGGACAACATACACCGTACCTTCTCCAGCAAGGTCCGGTTCATACGTTCTGCCACTCCATTCTGTTGTGGTGTATGTCTAACAGTGAAGTGTCGGACGATGCCATCATTTTCACAGACCTTATTGAAATGATCATTTTTGTATTCACCTCCATTGTCTGTGCGAATACACTTGATTCTCCTGCCTGTCTGATTCTCCACCATCATCTTCCATTTGAGAAAAATTCCCAACACTTCATCTTTGCTCTTCATTGTATACACCCATACTCTTCGGGAAAAATCATCAACAAAGGTTACAAAATAGTGCTTCCCACCCAATGAAGGTGTTTTGGAAGGACCCCAAACATCAGAGTGTACATAATCCAAAATGCCTTTAGTATTATGGATCGCTGTACCAAATTTAACCCTTGTCTGTTTCCCTTTGACACAATGCTCACAAAACTCCAAGTTGCAAGCCTTTACTCCTTTTAACAATCCTTGATCTGATAGAGTTTTCAAGGATTTTCCTCCAGCATGTCCCAAGCGCATGTGCCATAGCTTGGTTGCTTCTGCCTCTTTGTCGTCACTGGATGTCACTGTCGCTGTCCCAATAATTGTACTGCCACGATAGCGGTACATATTATTATTCTTCTGATTAGCCTTCATTACCACTAGTGCACCGGAGCATACTCTCATCACTCCATTTTCTGCAATGATTTTGAACCCTTTTGATTCTAGGGCTCCCACAGAGATGAGATTCTTCTTCAAATCCGGTACATATCGAACATCTGTTAATGTTCTGATCATTCCATCATGGTTCCTTAATCGTATTGAACCAATGCCATATGAGGTAGGAGGGCTGTTATCCGCTGTGTGGACGACTCCATATTCTCCTTCTTGAAATTCCACGAACCAGTCCTTGTTGGGACACATATGATAGCTACAAGCCGAGTCCATCAACCATATGTCTGATGATGTTGATGACTCTGTTGTAACTAATGAGAAGTCTGAATCATCACAATCAGCTACATTTGAATCCATAATGGCCTTTCCATTGTTATGTTTGGCCTTATTCTTCAACTTCGGACAGTCTTTCTTCCAGTGCCCTTTTTCTCGACAAAAGGCACATTCATCTTTGCTGGGTCTGGATCTTGACTTGGATCTTCCCTTCTTTGTCCTCGTTTGATTTTGAGGACGACCCCTCACAAATAGTGCTTCTCCTTCTCCGCCCTTCTGTTTTTCTCGCTTTCTTTGTTCATAGCTGTACAAAGCCGAACAAACTTCTCTGAGAGAAACTTCGTCATTTCCATGGAGTAGAGTAGTTTCAAGGTGCTCGTACTCATCAGGAAGTGACGCCAACAACATCAAGGCCAAGTCACCATCATCATAAGTTGTATCCATATTTTGCAAATCTGTGACCAACTTATTGAAACTGGTGATATGTTCATTCATCGTGGTACCAGGAACATAGGTGAAGTGAAACAGTCTCTTCTTCATGTACAATTTATTTTGACTGTTTTTCTTCAAAAATTTATCCTCCAGTGCTTTCCATAATCTACTTGCAGAAAGTTTCCTTTGTGTATGGATATTTCTGCTCTCTAGCAAGGTAGGATCGAATAGTACCGCAAGCAACACGGTTGATAATTCTCCAATCTTCTTCTCCAATAACATCTGGTTTCTTTTCTTCAATGGCCAGATCTAGCCCTTGTTGAAAAAGGACATCTAGAACCTCGCCTTGCCACATCCCAAAATGTCCGGACCCGTCAAATATTTCTACCGCAAATTTCGCATTTGACACAATTCTTGTCATAAGCGAAGATGCCAATGATGACGTATTGTTGACACTTGATGTAGATTCTTCTTGTTTATTGTCTCCCATCTTTGACACAAATATTATTTAATAGCTGACGACACAAATCAAGATTATTTCCTTTCTGGTGTGGAAGATCAGACTAAGCTGCAACCACAGAGCATACTAAGACAGAATCTTGACACAGTTACCAAGATAAATCTTTTCTGATGTGGAAGATCAGACTATGCTGCAACCACAGAGCATACTAAGACAGTACCTTGGCTCTGATACCAATTGTTGCGGAAGCCAAATGTATATAGTGTGAATAAGTCACAACTACTATACCAAAAATTATGACAGCCACCAAATAATAAATAAGACAATAAAGCAACAATAAAGGGAACACCAGAATTTACGAGGTTCGGCTAATTTTGCCTACTCCTCGGACACAACCAATATTTTATTTCACTCCAAAAATACAAGTGAAATAATACTAAAGAGAGAAATACAAATGCCTTAAACAGATGAGAAGACAAATGAGAGGTGTCTATAAATCTTAAACATTAAGCCTTCTTTTATAGGGGGAAAATCCCCCCAACCATTCTTTTCCCACCGATGTGGGACAAAAGATTTCTGCCAAACTTAACACTATCAACTTGTATTCATGGTAGTAGAGTGAAAAAACAAAGTTAAAACTTTTCTTCCATTTTCTTTTATGTTGGGTTTTCTTCTTAATCGTTGTTGTTTCTGCTCCAAGCTATACTAGAAGAGTTTGTTGAATCCTGGGAATACGCCTAATAGTATTCATCTTGGTGTGGGGGAATTATCCTTAAGGACAGTATCTTTGACACACCTCAAGCTAAACCTATTATTCTCCATAGTCATTCAATTTTTTCCAACAAGCTTCTTTTTGTCAAAATAAACCGCTGAACATTTCTGCCCTTCTGGTCAAGGGCGGAGCTACGGTGTTGGTTGTGGGGTCGGTTGAATTCAATAGCTATTATCCAAACTTCGTATTTGCATTAAGAAATTCAATGAATATGTACAAACAATAACTTCAAAAAATTATAATTCCGAACTCATAAGGTTTAAATTCTAGTTTATTCTAGTTTCGCCTTTTGTCCTAGTAGAAAATTGGAGAAGAACGCTTCGATAGGAAGAAAACAGGTTTTGAACTTCGTATGTTTTTCGTTCAGAATTGTGGAAATATACTCTCAGAAGTGATGTGCAATTAATACATGGGACAAAAAGGCCTCTTCGTTACTGTTGACTTTTCAGACAGCAACCAGCAACATATTGAATTTGGACTTTGGACCAAAAGAGTCATTTTCAAAAGACTGAAATGAATGTGACCAGATTCATTGTTTCAAACCATTACTAAAGCATTATGAGTGTGTCAAGTATGAAAAAATATTTTACAAAAAAAAAAAGATATACTCCTATAGAAGATTAATAATAATAATAATAAAAGAATAGAAAAAATGATGGATTCTATTGATCAGACTCGTTAATTCCGTAACTTTGGAAGAAAGTTCTATAATTTCATTAAAAATAGATAGAAAGGAGTTTTTAATTTTTTATTCTCCTTTGTTGGAGCTATTATTGTTCTTTTGGTGACCCGACAGCACAAGACCCTGAAGTTATAGGTGGGGGGAGGGGGGAGGGGTTGCTCACCACCTGAGCAACCTCCTCCTGTCGATAGAAGGGAAAATATTGCTTGAAAAGAAACAATAATTTTTTACTTTCCATAATTGACTCCTAAGCTCGGTGGAGCTTGTGGTTTAATTTGATGCAAATTAAAGAATCTTACTAGGGCTTGATATGTCGTGAATCCTCTTGAAGAGAGGGGCGCCTTCGGGAATGCAGACACAAGTAGTGCATAATTGTCATCAGCTCGTGCCGTAAGGTGTTGGGTTAAGCCCAGCAACGAGCGCAACCCTCATACTTAGTTGTCATCGTTTAGTTTGGAACCCTGAACATACTGTTTGTGATAAGCCGGAGGAAGGTGAGGATGACGTAAAGTCATCACGTCCCTTATGCCCTGGGCGACGTGCTATAATAACGAAAGCAATTTGAAAAATATTTTGACAAAATTTGATTGAAGATTAAAAATAATGTCTATATATTTGGTGAGTAAAGTAAATTTAAAGTTTAAAATATTATAAGGAAAATGACTTCGATCAACAAACGAGAGAAGTTATTTTCCTCCATTTGTTGAAAGATTTGTCAACCAAACATTAGAAATAACTATTTAATCAAAATTTTCTTTAGGTGTTATGAAACAATAAAAGAAGAAGAATATTGCAGAGAAAAGTAGAGAGAGAATTCTTATTGATATGAGATGAATTACAATGAAATAGAACCCTCTATTTATAGGGAAAAATTGGCTTAGCCACCAAGTAATAAACCCTATAATATTTTTAAATAAATAAAGACATTCACCTCTTTTATAACATTAGGTAAAAACTTACTCACATTTTGTGCTTAACACCGCCCAATGCACTTTTTCTTACCCACATTTATTGGTTAATTTCTCTTTCTAAAAATAAAACATTAAACAAGATCCCCACTTGCCGTTTTCCGCTTTTGGGGGGAGAGAGATCTTGCTGGCAATTTACTCTCTTTGCTTTGCTTGTGTCCGCAGGATCTCTCCTCTCCTTCTTCTCTCTTTCCTTCGTAATAATTAATAAAACTTCCGCGTTAAACCCAAATCCCAATTCCCTCTACTTGATCTTGTAACACCATTTTCATCTCCTTCAATAAAACCTCAACTTTTCTCCCCTTGATTTCACTCATTTGCTCTTTTTCTTGAAAATTTTCAAGAACTGAGCTTTATACTCAATTACCCAGAAATAAAAACAAAATGGGTTTGCATTTAAACCCAAAATATATATGGATCCTCTTACTTCTCATTACTACCCCTCTGATTTATGCTCAGGTAGTGTTAACAATTGGTTCTTTAACATTTTTCTTGTGTTTCTGGGTGTGCAAATGATGTATGATGTCCGTTTAATTTTGATTTTTTATTGTTTTGGGTTTACTTAGGATGCTGTGGATGAAACTGAAATTGTTGAGTCAGGTGGACGGTTCAAAGATCTGGGTAGGCGCAGTAAAGTGAGTATACTTTAGCTTAATTTGAAATTTTATCTGTTGAGATTTTGAAATTTTACTGGATGTGTGTAATTTTTATGCATTGAAAGGTATAGCATTAGCTTGATGTGTGCGTGCGTGTGTGTATATGTAGTTATTTACTTTACTGTTTTACCTTGCTGCAAAGTGTAAACTAGTTATGATAGTGCTAGGCAGAGGCGGATGCAGGCTTTAAGATATGGTCCAGACCCTATACATCCATTAAGGTATCCACGGAGTATGTAAAAAAGTTAACTTCAGAACCAGTTATTAGTGTCACACCTCCTTTTTCCGCCTCCGCGAGGGGTGAAGGATTTTTTCCAATTAAAGGACAATCGAAACGTGATTTGTTTATTTATTTCAGAGTCGTCACTTGGGAGATTTAGGGTGTCCCAAGTCACCAATTTAATCCCGAATCGAGGAAAAGAATGACTCCATATTACAGTCCGCGAACCAGAAATCCGGATAAGGAATTCTGTTAACCTGGGAGAAGGTGTTAGGCATTCCCAAGTTCCGTGGTTCTAGCACGGTCGCTCAACTGTCATATTTGGCTTATATATCTGATTTTATACAATTATTAACTTATGTGCAAATTTTATTCTTTAGCCGCTTTTATTATTTTTATTTATTGTTATTATTTTACGGAGAATTGCAACATTGTGAAAACGTATTTCAAACCACGTCGCAATCAATGCACCTGTGGTTATCGACACATTTCGACTCTGTTGAGATTTGGATTTGGGTTACATAAATGCACACCCATATTTAAGAAAATAATTTGTTAAAGACGCGCCTAGAGCGACTAGCGTATTGTTGTTTTGGGAAAGGCCGTAAAATTTCACTAGATGGCCAACTCCGATGTTTAAATAATTAATGCATACATTTGTGAGGGTCCCGCAATCTATACATTTTACTAGGCTCATCTCATCTCATTTATTTTAAATGGACAAATCTTAAAGCGACTACATTTTTCTATTATAATTAGTCTCTAAAATAAAGAAAGAAAATCCTAATTAATTACGAGCCCTTTTTTTTATTTAAGAAAGCATGACATACTAATTGCTAGATTAATACAAATATTGATGAAAAAGAATTTTACTAAAAAAATTCGAAATTATAAATAAAATAAAAATTCGACAACTAATATTCAAAAGAATCAAATATAGCTAGATTAAAACTCGCATTGTTATAAAAAAAAACTATTGAGATTAATTATTCACGACCATTTCAAACTAGATTTAACCATAATTACTAAAGCTTATTAGAAAGTTTATTAAACTTAAACGTTCTTCTAATCTTGTTTGAACTCAAATCATGCCTTAATGCCTAATTCACGAAATTTAGTTTAAATTCATGCCTTAGCTAAATTTAGCTACTTGTTCACGATTAACCTACTATTGATAATCTTAAAACCTTCATAACTAGTGAATTAACCCGTTTTGCCAAACCGATTCATTAAAGACTAACTTATGTTATTTTCTCTTATTCCAATTATTATTCAGTAATACATGAAATAGCATAAATACAATCAATAAAAGGAACAAAGAAAAAGCGAAATTAAAACTTCAAAATTCCATTCTTCATATGTATTCATGCTTCCACATTATTAGCTTGCAATAGCTAGTATTACAGTCGTGTACCTGGTATTGGAAACAAGAGAAGATGAAGATGAGCAACGTAGTATGTAACACAGCAACAGCAACAAAAACCAGCAATAACCAGTCAACGGAACACCCAGTGACAGATTTGAAAACCAAGATAAAAATCCAGAAACACCGACAACAATCAACGGACAGAAGCAAAAGGAATCTTTTCAGATTTGAAAGACTAGTTAATGTTCCCTTAATTTCTGAATCCGTATATCAGAATATTTAGATTGTATATCAGGTGTATACTACTCACTCTTTTAATTTCCAGAATGTTTTTATTTGTCTTTTTGTAAGTCTTAATATTTTCGGAATTTTTCTCTCTCTTACATATTCAGCTCCCTTTTTTTCTCTATCTTAAATATTCAGCTCCATTTTTTTCTCTCTTCTTCTTTCTGTCCTCCCAAAATCTGATCAAGTCTATCTTATTTATCTCTCATCCCCAACCCTTTAATCAATTAATAAAACAACCACTTTCTCTTACCAAACCCACTACTACATAAAAAATACAATTATTATTTATTTAAACAACTTTTCTTGAGCCCCGCAATCCCACAATGTCTTGTTCCCCATTTTTGATTAACCCACTATTACGCAAGGTCTGATTCATGCGGGGTCATGATACGTAGGCAATCTCCATAAGATTCGACCACCACTGAAAAAGTGAATAAAAAAAAAAGAATAAGAAATAAAGGAAAGTGCGAGAGATTTTCAAAGGGGCACAATTACAAGAAGCCGGAATGACGCGCGTAACTGAAGTGAATGCGTGATAGAACGGTTTAACTGCTTAGGTGCACTGCATCTCTGATATATGATTATCTGTCAAATGCCATAACACTAACGTGATGGCTTCACTTTGTTGTGTTCATATATCATAAAAGTGATTGGTTGTGGTAACTCCTCCCTGCAAAGCAAAGTCAAAGGACAATGACACAGAACTTCAGAACCGAGTGGGTCGGTACCAATGACCGACAACAACTGGTCGAACGGAACAACGGGTTGGTAGAAGAAGTGAAAATGCTGAGACAGCATGTGGCAGACATGTATCAGGCATGGATGACTGGGAAATCACCACCCCCGTCACCGCCAAGCTTCTTGAACTCTGTCCTTACCCAAGCACCCAACACCATAACGGATGATCCCCCGTACTCACCATCCCAACCCACTTATAGTAGCTTTCCCAGCTACCCGAGTAGCTCCATTACTCGCCCTCCAGCTATGTTTTCTCAATGCTTCTCCCTCCCCAACACCACTTCTCTCCCCGTGACCCTAAAAACCATACTTCACTTTCCAGGTACCCGGCTCCACAAAATGCCTATCCACCCTCACAAGCCTACCGAAAGCCATCTGGATCAGGTTTCCGGCCCTGCCAAGCATGCAAGAATGAGAGGTTGCTGAGGAAAAGAAAGGCTTTCACCCCTATTGGAGGATCATATGCCGGTTTGTTCCAAAAGTTGAAGTAATTGGACATGTTGAAGCCGATTCATATAAACGCGCCAAACCCTCTGTCAAAGAAGCTTGATTTTTCTAGAAGGTGCGCATATTGCTCAGATGCACCGGGGCATGACACAGAGAAGTGTTGGAGGCTGAAGGAAGCAATTCAGAAGCTTATTGATGCAGGTGACATTGTCGTGCCAAATCCGGATGCAACAGACACTAGCCAAAGTCCATCGCCTACTCGAAGTGAGATGCATAGGTCGAATATGATTTGTTTTGAAAAAGGGTATGAGAATTCTTCTGAGATTCTTGGAGGTCCGCGCATGGCAAAGTTTTCAGTGCTATATTTTGGTGAAGATCCCAGTAAGGTTGATGCCGAATTCAATGGCTAAGATGCCGAGCCTGGCAATTGGAAAGACGCTCCATTCCTTGGTCCGCCGGAGAGGATCTTTGATGGCTTATTTTGTTGTCATTTCTGTTGTCTGGATTATTCTTAGGGTTGTAATCCGGACATTATCTTGTGTCAAATCCTCCTATCTTTCCATTTTTGTCATAGCGGTTTGTGTAGTTTTGTCCAGGTTTGTTTTAAGATTTTACTCTGGTTTGTTTTTGTTTGTCTTGTTATTCAAACCATTTCACCATTAGTCTAATGCAAAATCCGGTCTTTTATTATTTCCAGTTACCTTTTTGTTTAGTTCTTTTATCATTTTGTTCAGCCGATTCTAGTGACATGACATGCGCACACAGTTTGGGCCTAATCCTAATAGTTAATCATAAAACCCCGGAAAGGTGATCAGAACATTTAAAGGAAATAAGAACGGTTTGAGATTATTCGGAGCTCGAGTCATGTGAAACTGTGGCAAGTAAAACATAAAGAAAACCGTTAAAGGCAAGATTCGCCAAATTGACATGAGGGTCGTTCATGATAATGAGAGTGTTGCCCAGTGCTTTAGAGATGACAAATGAAAAAGCAAATTTGTGAATATAATTGTCAAGTCCAGCACCATCAGAAGAATCTATGTTCAATTGTGTTGTTTGCACTTGGCATGTTTTGAAGACTGGAATGACGAAGGCATTTTATTCTACTACCTAAACACTTTATCCTTCGTTACCCCTTTTGAGCCTTATTTATTTTTCTTTCGTACCCATCGTTCGGAATCAGTAGCAACGACTAGAAAACACAAGCATGGCAGGTAAACAAAAGAAAAGAAAACAACAAAACGGCAAAAGAGAAAGGGGAAATGAGAAAATAATAGGTAAATGAAAAAAAAAAGAGGAATTGGGAACTACGTTTGACCTGATTCCTCAAAGAGGATACGTAAGCGCCTCACGACTCGGTCATAGGGTGCGTAGTGTGCATAGTATAACAAAAATAAAAAATCCCCAAGCTAGAAACTAGGGCCAGAGTTGCGTTTGTTATAAGCAAATATGGTTCCGAAGGTTGTAATTTTGAACCCCAAATTTATTTTTGTTTTCGAGCCTTTAATACCCTTTCTTTCTAGCTTATCCAAAATCCCACATTACGATCCAAAGAAAGACCTTTTGACCAATCTTCGAAAGATGCCAAGTCATGCAAACGGAAGTCGGGGATAACACCCCGATCCCCAACAGAGAAAAAGATCATGGATTGGACATGAATTGATAGCCGAAAAGAATCCCAAGCAGAAAGAGTCGTATCGGCAACCCTCCAAATCCCCAGCTGGAAAGTGATACAAATGAGAGAGTCTTATCGGTGAAAATCTTTACGGACACCATAAGGCGATGAAAGCTAGAGAAAAACCAAAATGAGAGAGGCTTGATAGTGAAAACCCTTCGGGCACTACAAGTCGAATAAGATGGGGAATCGCCAAGGGAAGATCCTGAAAGACGATTGACGGCAGAGGATAGGCCACATGTGCACGTCATGATTATTAGAGTCGGTATCTGCGTTTGATAGGCTTTTATTTATAGTTTCTCTTGTTAAAGAGTCATTTTTTTCCTTTGTCTTTTGTTCGGTTCCCTTTTTGTTTAGCTTTCTCCTTTCATAGAAAAATTCCCCACTAGAGTCTGTTTGGTCAGAACAAGTGAGAAATGATTTCAAAATCTGCCATCAGCTTTCCAATTATGCAAGACCAAATCCGATTAGAACATCCAAATGGTCTAAACCAAGAAAGAACAACGCGGAGAGCAATGTGCATGATTTGGGAAATTCATATGAGACTAAAAGGTCGGGGGAAATGCCAAGTTTCACTTGCTATGCCGCAAAAGAAGAGGGATATCCCCAACAGAAAAGGTCGCTTTCAGTGACACGAATAAACAGTGATTTGGAGTGTTATCCCCAGCAGATCATCTCAATGAACATGCGCGATCTTCAAGTTACATCGGCTGTCATGAAATGCGTGAGGTCAGATAAAGAGACCGGGGAAATGGTCAAGAGGTTTGGGGAATAACGAATCGTCAAGAAGGGCGGAAGGTATCAGCCCAAGCTTCAAGATGGACAGACAACGCATAGAGGGAGAATGGTTGATGGCATCCCCAGCAGGAGTATCACAACCAACCGCCGCGTTTTAAACTGACCAAATTTTCTTTGATTTGAAGCAGGGACAGGGAATGCTACCGATGACAGAAAGATGCGTCGCAAGAAAGATTGTCAAACTGGGGCAGAAAATTTTCGTTCATTTCGGAAATTTTCGAGAAGTCCAACACAAGTTTGGTGAAAATTGGTATCCTCAGCGTTTCCTTCCGGGGAAAGGCAAAACGAGTCTTAAGGGAGGTAGTCTTCGAAGGAAGAAGCTAGCAAAATAAATAAAAATAATAAAAAAAAAAACCAGTTTTGCAAAAGGAAACAGTTTGCCGAGGAATAAAACATCCTACTTAAAAGGAAGTAGTTTTGGAAGGAGTAAGATAACATATTTTACTCATCAGAGTTATCCCCAGCAGTGTTACTCAGCGGTTCGCAGCAAATCATCGAGATGTAGAAGCATCCTCGACAGAGTTTCGACCAAGTTTCAAGAGGGTCGGACAATCCAGAGTGGGGAAGGAAGAAAAGGAAATTTCATCCCCAGCAAAATAATCCCCAGCAAGTTTTGAGGTAAGACATTTTCAAGTTTTGAAGATATTTTGGGTTCATCCGCCCTCAAATAGGATATGTTGGGTTCATCCGCCCTCAAATAGGATATGTTTGGGTTCATCCGCCCTCAAATAGGATATTTTAGGTTCATCCGCCCTCAAATAGGATATGTTGGGTTCATCTGCCCTCAAATAAGATATTTTGGGTCCTTCCGCCCTCAAATAGGATTTTATTTTCAAAGTTGTTGAAATCAGGAGCCCGCCTGAAGAGAGGAAAGACATTTTATTTTTAAAGTTGTTTAAATCTCCCCAACCTAAAGAAAGGAATGACATTTTATTTTCAAAGTTGTTGTTGAAATCAGGCGCCCACCTGTGTAATGAGAGGAATACTTTCCAGTCTTTACATTTCATGTCCTAGGTCGCCCACCAGTATAATGCGGGCATACATTTCTGTTTTTCATTTCATGTCCTAGGTCGCCCACCAGTATAATGCGGGCATACATTTCTGTTTTCATTTCATGTCCTAGGCGCCTACCAGTATAATGCGGGAATACATTTCTGTTTTTTCATGTCCTAGGTCGCCCACCAGTATAATGCGGGCATACATTTCTGTTTTTCATTTCATGTCCTAGGCGCCACCAGTATAATGCGGGAATACATTTCTGTTTGTTTTTCATGTCCTAGGTCGCCCACCAGTATAATGCGGGCATACATTTCTGTTTTCATTTCATGTCCTAGGCGCCCACCAGTATAATGCGGGAATACATTTCTGTTTTTTCATTTCATGTCCTAGGTCGCCCACCAGTATAATGCGGACATACATTTCTGTTTTTCATTTCATGTCCTAGGTCGCCCACCAGTATAATGCGGGCATACATTTTTGTTTTCATTTCATGTCCTAAGCGCCCACCAGTATAATGCGGGAATACATTTCTGTTTTCATTTCATGTCCTAGGCGCCCACCAGTATAATGCGGGAATACATTTCTGTTTTTTCATTTCATGTCCTAGGTCGCCCACCAGTATAATGCGGGCATACATTTCTGTTTTTCATTTCATGTCCTAGGCGCCACTAGTATAATGCGGGAATACATTTCTGTTTGTTTTTCATTTCATGTCCTAGGTCGCCCACCAGTATAATGCGGGCATACATTTCTGTTTTCATTTCATGTCCTAGGTCGCCCACCAGTATAATGCGGGCATACATTTCTGTTTTCATTTCATGTCCTAGGCGCCCACCAGTATAATGCGGGAATACATTTCTGTTTTTTCATTTCATGTCCTAGGTCGCCCACCAGTATAATGCGGACATACATTTCTGTTTTTCATTTCATGTCCTAGGTCGCCCACCAGTATAATGCGGGCATACATTTTTGTTTTCATTTCATGTCCTAAGCGCCCACCAGTATAATGCGGGAATACATTTCTGTTTTCATTTCATGTCCTAGGCGCCCACCAGTATAATGCGGGAATACATTTCTGTTTTTCATTTCATGTCCTAGGTCACCCACCAGTATAATGCGGGCATACCTTTCTGTTTTTCATTTCATGTCCTAAGCGCCCACCAGTATAATGCGGGAGTACATTTCTGTTTTTTTTTTTTCATTTCATGTCCTAGGTCGCCCAGCAGTATAATGCGGGCATACATTTCTGTTTTCATTTCATGTCGTAGGCGTCCACCAGTATAATGCGGGAATACATTTCTGTTTTCATTTCATGTCCTAGGCGCCCACCAGTATAATGCGGGAATACATTTCTGTTTTTTCATTTCATGTCCTAGGTCGCCCACCAGTATAATGCGGGCATACATTTCTGTTTTCATTTCATGTCCTAGGCGCCCACCAGTATAATGCGGGAATACATTTCTGTTTTTCATTTCATGTCCTAGGTCGCCCACCAGTATAATGAGGGCATACATTTCTGTTTTCATTTCATGTCTTAGGCGCCCACCAGTATAATGCGGGAATACATTTCTGTTTTTCATTTCATGTCCTAGGTCGCCCACCAGTATAATGAGGGCATACACTTTTGTTTTTCATATCATGTTCTAGGCGCCCACCAGTATAACGAGGGAATACATTTCATATTTTTGCATTCAGGCGCCCACCTGTATAACGAGAGGAATACTTTTCAGTCTTATACTTCAGGTCTGGAAATCAGTAACCCACCGGAAGGCAGAAGGTTACAACAAAAGTCCCCGGCATAACAAATTTTGATGAAGAGAGTCGTATCTCCAGGGGAACCACCGAAAAGCTTAATGAAGGAAGCCATATCCCCATTAGACCGAGCAAAATATCAAACAAATTACGGACAGAATCGAAACTTAAACCAACTAACCGGATCGGAACGACGACGAACTCGAACGAAAACAAAACTCGAACCATGACTGCCAACGACCTAACGGATCTTGACTTCAACGACAAACCCACCTTCCTTTTAACCTTGACGAACTCAAAACGACAAACAACGACCTCGACGAATTGAAACTGAAGATCGTCGAGCAGCAGTAGCTTGTGGTTGAGCAATGGCAACTATGGATGCTGAACGAAGAAGAAGAAACATCGAAGGTGGT
This sequence comes from Nicotiana sylvestris, assembly GCF_000393655.2. Classification (NCBI taxonomy): domain Eukaryota; kingdom Viridiplantae; phylum Streptophyta; class Magnoliopsida; order Solanales; family Solanaceae; genus Nicotiana; species Nicotiana sylvestris. The sequence continues at coordinate 170,818,488 of NC_091061.1, read as the reverse complement.
CGTTTCCATGGCGGGCGGGGAGGCAGTGAAGCAGAAGAAGCAGCAGCGACGAGCTGCAGCTCGTCCATGGTTGGACGTAGCAAAAGCAAGCAGCAGCAGCGACGGGCCTAGCAGGAGCGGAGCAACAGCAGCGACGGGCTGGCTTGGTTGAGCTAGGTTTCGACGAAGGTTTTCCGGCGACGTGACGACGACAAAGAAGATGAAGATGGGGCAGCCATGGGAGCTGCTTCACGTCGTCCATGGCCGAGCTTCGAGGGTGGTCGTTTGCTTCGTATGTTTGCTGTGTATGTGTGGTGTGTGTTGAAGGTGAAGGACGGGGGAAGGCAGCCATGGGAGAGGTTTTGGTGAAGCTTGGGGAGGAAGAAGTAAAAGAGAGGGGGGGCGGGTAGTTTAGGGTTTTTTAGGTTTGGGTTTCAGAAAAATGGAAGGGGGTTGGGATTTGTTTGGGTTATGGACTGGGCTGACCGGGTCGACCCGGTTTGAAATGGACCGGGTCGTAGGTGTTTTGGGCCTAAATTTATAACTGAAGAGGAGACTCAATTCCGATTTTCTTCTATTTTTTGCTCTCTTTTCTTTTACTTCCTAATTAATAAAACTAAAATTCTAAATTAACTTATCAAAAATACTAATTAATTCCAAATAACTATTATCGCACATTTAAATAGCAATTAACGATAAAATCGCACAATTTAGACGTTAAATGCTAAAAATGCAACGTACATTATTTTTTATGATTTTCTCATTTTTGTAAAACAAACTTAAATAAATACTAAATGAAAATGCGACATATTTTATATTTTTATTAATTTAAACAAATAAACATGCACAGACAAAATACAAATAATTATACAAAAATACCACAAAAATTCAAAAATTGCACACCAAGGAAAAATCGTTTTATTTTGAATTTTGTGGAGTAATTCTTTCATAGGGCAAAAATCACGTGCTTACAATTAGCACTTGAGATTCCCATTCTAGAATCCAGAACCCATAAAGTTAAGATATTGGATTGGTCTCTGCTTGGAATTCCACTACTATAACCGTATTCGGAAGCGGTGTGTTTGGCCGAACCCACTGCACGTACAGTTAGTCCGCCCATAGGTGCTGGAGTAGTGTGTCATTGGATAATGCAAAGAGTGGAATAGAAGATCTTTTGACTAGTCTTGGTCTTTTAGTTCATATCTACTGAATCTTGGTGTCAAATATTGAGGTAAAATCCTAGTTCGATGTAAACTTAAAGAGATATGATGCATACAGAACTAAAGACATACCCCTATAGAGATCTTATATATTTACTAAAGTAGAAGTGTAGGGCGGAATACTAGTCTTGCTATAGAGTACAATGTTGGATGGAGCTAAGATCAGATGCAAGCATGTGGTTTACCAAGTGCATAGAGTGACATGTTATATGCACTGCAGGAGCATCTATCAGAGAGAGAGAGTATCACTTTAGTTTAATAAGCTTTTGTCTGAGCAGTTGTTTTGTACTCTAAAGTAACTGGGAATCAATGATTCAGTTGTCTGTGTATCATTGAGTCAGGTGAAAAAAGATGTACAAAAATGATATTTGCTGGTAGTTATATGATTGAATTGATACCTTGGTATTACTCTGCTGATAAATGATGTGTCGTGGCCCCCAGGGCTTTGGTCTAGTAGTAAGAGCACAATGTGTGATCTGTGAATCAGGCGTGCGCCACGAGTTCGAACTCTGCACTTGAAAAAAATTGATATTTAAGTGGAGTAGATGGGGGAGCAGGCTCATTATCTGCCGAGTTTCGAACCGCGCTCCAGCTGACCAGAAAAAAAAATTGATCCATAGTGTGTTGAGATAAAGAATTGAAAGAACTGCAAACAAGAAATGGTTCCGTCTATATGTATGGTTTGAAATCTAATGGGTTACCAATAACCAAACATCAAATTTTATTGCGGCACTATTTGAGGAGTTTAATGTGTTAATTTGACTTGTGTATTATATAAGTAGTAACTTAAAAAAACTCTTAAAACAGTAATTGGAAAGTTAGCTTTATTGTAAAAACATCATATCCAGTTTTAATTTGTTTAGCTAAAATGAGTTTGATTTTGAGACTTGTAAAATTTTATAAAGTAGTAATTTAATGGTGTTAAACTTTTTGGTATTTCTCCAAATAATAGGAACTTGTCGTTGAACGGGGATTAGGGAAATAATACTCAGCGCTAGCTTAAACGATCTAGCTTGGCATTTCTACCACATGTGTTTCTTATCAGTTTGCTGACTTTGCATTTATTTACTGGGCAGATTATAGTTGAAAAACTTAAGACTGGTGTTGTGAGGGGTGACGATCCAGATTCTATTGATGTTGGTCTGGGTTTGGACTCTAATCTTGGCACCCTTGATGCCTTCTTTGCTAGTTTGTCGATGATCCTTGTCAGTGAGGTCAGTAACTCCGCCACTGTATTCTTTTACTACTGCTGTTTTTCATTGCAGTTAATTTCTGGTTAGTTCTGCTTTTCTTCAATCTTCATGAAAGAAGTTGTATACTAACTTGTGATTTTCTGCTTCTCATGATATTAGTGATGATGACTATGAGGTTATCTGTTGAAAACATAAAAACCAGCTGGCTGGCAACTTTTTAAATAAACACCACTGTTTCCTAAACCTAACTGCAGTTTGGTGATGTACTATTCATTTTGGCAGTGCCCTCCTCAAGATATTGCCTTACTCTCGTTTAATAAGTGTTTTATGGATGGCTATGCTGCTAGATTGGTGATGAGACATTTATAATAGCAGCTCTGATGGCAATGCGTCACCCCAAATCAATCGTTTTATCTGGTGCACTCAGCGCCTTGTTCGTTATGACTGTAAGTAATTGAACTTCCTTCATTACTTTGTTAGTTCACACATACAGCATTTCTTCTCTCCCCTTCATTAGGTTCAATTATTTCTCATACATTTACAGTTCTCGCCCATAGTATGTGCCAGTATGTTAGTACTAACTCTAGGTCTCCCTTCATATAACTAGATACTCTCTACTGGGCTTGGTAGGATAGTGCCAAATTTGATATCAAGGAAGCATACAAATAGTGCAGCTACAGGTTGGTATTTTACATATTGCTGTTCTGTAATTGTCTCGGTTTACTTTAACGATGTGATACCTTTTCTGTTGATTTTGGCCTTTTAGCTGTCTCTAAGATCTCGAGTTGAAACTTGACAGTATTTTTCCACTGTTCATATTCCAGTTTCTTGCCAGATTTTCTGTTCGTCCTTTGTGCAAGTCGAACTAGTGAATAGCTATTCGGTCTCTGTGCAACATAATGTAAATTGTGATTTCTAATTGGGTTGCAATACTACTATATTTTTCTGTTTTTCTTCTTGACATGCCTATTTTCCCCTATATATTCTTTTTCTTCTTCGGCAAAAAAGCTCTTTTTTCTTCTTTTTATTTCCCCATATTTTGTCGGATAAGGCTGATTCTATCGTTCCCATCCGTATTTTGTTCTATTAGATAGTTACAAAGTTCTGTTTTTTCAATTTTTGTGCAGTTCTTTATCTCTTTTTCGGGCTTCGGCTTCTCTATATTGCATGGAGATCATCAGATTCAAAGGCTTCCCAGAAAAAGGAAATAGAGGAAGTATGTTCCCCTTTCTATTGTTTAGATGTTTTACATTGCTATATGGTCTTGCTTTAAATTCTGGAGTACTACTTTTGATTTTCACTTTTTCTGGAGTTGCCGGTAAATTTGATCCCTTGGTGAATATTAAATATTTCAGGTGGAAGAAAAACTTGAAGCTGGACAGAGCAAAGCAGCAGTCAGGCGATTCTTTTCTAGATTGTTCACACCCATATTTTTGGAGGTATTTATGTGCATTTGAGCTCAATATGTATTCCATTCAAAGGAATGCCTGTTATTTTTTTAAATTTCACTCAATTTGGGTCAAACACTTCATGACAATGGCTAAAATATGCAATCATCGAGGGATGGGGTATTAATTCTTTAACGAGTGAATTTTGTGCCCTTTTCTTTGGTAATTTTTGGATGAGTAGTGCAAATAAATTTCAAGATGCATTGATTGCTTTATTAGTCAAGGAAAAGGGAATTTCCTCACGGGTGCGTTCAATAAGTGAACCGGAAAATTGTGATAAGAGGAATCTAAGTAATCAGTTTTCCTCTTAATTTCGTGGAGAATATTACATTTTCTTCCATCAAATATCTGGAATGGCATTGCTGACATTTCTTCTTCAAGTTTACTTCATTTCCCCGTTTCCCACTTAAATGACCTATTCCCACATTCTAATTTCTATCCAATTTCCCATTATTTTGCTTCCTGCAATCGTGTCAAATGTTGTATTTTGTTGGTCCGACCATATCAGTTTATTACTTTATTGATAAAATCTATGAAATTTATAAAATAACTAACATTAATTTGTTGTTGTCTATGCAGTCCTTTATCTTGACCTTTCTCGCAGAGTGGGGAGACCGCAGCCAGATAGCAACAATTGCTGTAAGATATTCTTATTTCCTTTTGATTGGGGCTCACAAAAGACTGGGTGCTACCTTTGTTTTCACGTGCTCGTTAATATCTTGGTTTTCAAGTTGTAGCAATTTTCTAAAACAGTTACTCTAGAAGTATCACTGGCTCGAGCAAGAATACAGCTATGCAGAAACATACCGTGCTTATTAGCTTAACAATGTGTGTCATTTAAGTTCAAGCGACGTGTTCAATTGATTATGATCTTCATTCTGCAGTTAGCTACACATAAAAACGCAATTGGAGTTGCTGTTGGGGCAACAATAGGACACACTATATGTACTTCAGTGGCAGTGGTAGGTGGAAGCATGCTTGCATCGAAGATCTCACAACGAACAGTAGCTACAGTCGGAGGGCTTCTTTTCCTCGGGTTTTCCTTGTCATCGTATTTCTATCCACCTCTATGATTTTGACTTCATAAATCGACCTTAATTCTTCTGGAATGGCATTGTTGAATCCAATTTTTCGGTTATTTCAATAGGCTTAAGAGGGAAATGAATTATTTGTACTACAGCAATTTTACCTTATTTTTTTGTGTAAATGCAAGATTATTTAGTATGTTTTACATGAATCGGAAACATTGCTGAAAAAGGGCAGTGGTCTATGTTTACATTGTTGTAGAAAGAATTATGAAAAATTTGAGATGACTTCCTGTCAATTTATTCAAATGCCTAATGTCTAAGAGCTACTTTTACAAGTTAGAATATTGGAAACAAGGGGGAACTAATACAAAGATACAGGAATTTTTACAAAGCACTACAGTTTAGAGTCTAAGTACCATAGGTAACTATAGTTTGCATAGTTACTATTTGTAGCTATTTGTTATCAGCTTATATCACTTGTATTCAGACGCGTAATGAATACAACCTGTGTCAACTGTATTCGTTGCGCAAATGAGTACCACATGTATCGGCTGTATTCTTTCGCGCAGTAAATATACAACCAAGGCGAAATACAGAATAACAGAATGCTCTCATTGAAAGTCGAATTCAAGACCTCCGCTTACTAAGCGGGCACTCTAACCAATTGAGCTATGGGAGGTTGTTGCTATCCTGTTTCAATTCAAAACAATTGATATATTGTTTCAATACTACAGATGAATTCGCTATAAAATTCAAATACAACTATGACTTTTTTGAATGTATAGCTAAGAATGGTAAATGCAATGCATATATTTGCTTTGTTGCGCAGTTTTTCCATAAACTAATCTCTACATTATTATTAACCGCATGATAATCTTTATATTATTATTTGTTGCATAAATAACCCATGCATTATAATACATGGACATACTTTTCCCCATGATAGCCACCTTCCTCCAAAATAAAACTAAATTTATTGATCTTTTCTTTGTTCTAATGATTATTTCAGACTATTTTGGTTGAATAGGAGTTAGGTGTCCTATCTTTGTTTCATATTAGAAAGGAAAATGAAAGACAAAACATTTAATGTAGTTTCAGCTAAAAGAATAATGTAGCCTTTTTGTTAGGTTTGTTAGTTTTTTTCAGTCCCCACAAATGTATAGGCATTTGTCTACCTCAATGCCTAAACTTGGGTAAATGTCCACATCAAAGAACTCAATCAAGAAAATTTTGTAAGGACATGACCTTTAGGAATGTTTTATTTCTTCAAAAAATAAAGTTTGTACTTAGCTAATCTTGGGTGCAACTCTATGGATATATGCTGGTTTTTATGTCTTAACTAAAGAGTTGTACTTTGAGGATGTTCTAGAATTCTAACGATAATACCATATCCAGTCAAATCTTACAAGTGGGACCAGTTGGAGAGGGTAGTGTATATGCAAATTTTCCCCCTATCATGTGGAGGCAAAGAAATTGTTTCTGATAGACCCTCGGCTCAAACCAAGCATAGTCACAACATTTTAGAGAAAGAAATACAACATTGAAAAAGTCAATGAAAAAGAAGCAATAGCGACAACAAGGTAATCATAAAACCAAAGCAGAAACATATTCTATAATTCTAGCTAATTTCTATCCATGGAGTTCCCCATTTAACATGTATAATATAAAGTTTTGCAGTTATCGACACTTAAACTATTGGAAGATAGCAGATACTCAGTGAAATAATCGAGGTGTATGTCAGTTGACCGGACATCGCCATTAACAAAAAACACAGTGCAATGTTTACTACATTTGTAAGCTATACACAAGTTATTTTGTTCATAAGTTATATAATTAATATCCACAATGTACAGAGAGATCTTATTCTATAAAGGAATAATTCAATGCAAGAAGTTTGGACCCAAAGTTAGTTACACATAATATTCCTTTACACTTAATATCATACATTTGCTTGTAATAGACTCCATAGAGGTGGAGTACAATTTAAGTATATAAACATTCCACTAGAAATGAAATGAAAGAAAAGGAAAAGAGAACTTAGATTATATATGTTTAGTGTCAATGGGAGAGTACTGTTTGGTATGATCTCTCCAACAAAAACAAATGGTGACTTCTCCTCTAAGTGTGGCAAGTAAAAAAGAGAAGACCCCACCATGCATTTAGCCCATCATCCTTCTACCAATCCAGACACATGGGAGTTAAAGTTATATACACCGTTAATGTAAAAAATATATTATGCACTATCAACATTGTTAAAGTCAGAAATTTCGTTAAGAGTGTTCAAAGTTTAATATATATACAGTCAGACGTTTCTATAACAACATCTCTATATAACATCCATTCACTATAAAAGCTAAGTTTTTTTCGAAACTGGATTTTCATGTTATGTTATAATATATATATTCTCTAATCTCTACATATAACAACACTTCACTATAGCAACCAAAAAATATCGGAACATACGAGGTTGTTATAGAAAGGTTTGGTTATATATAAAAAGTATTTTTTAACCAATATACAAAGTATTTTATATATGCAATGTAATTTTTCAATGAAGGATATTCAGTTCAACTTAATAGCCTTCACTCGATGTAGCTACGCCGATGACGGTGCAGTATATACAAAGTATATTTCACTATCAGTGCATTTTAAAAACCATTTGTAACAGATTATCTACTTTAATTCCAGGTTATAATCTCGCTTATTATTAAAAATTACTTATAATTGCTTTTTAAATAACTTGATAGTGTTAAAATTTCTTGTGATGCCTTATATAGAAGTTAATTTGTAACATATAAAAAGAAGCAAAATAAAGACAAAGAAAGAGATATGAAGAATGTACAGTTGATATGTTTGATTTGGACATCCTAAGGTTTTTTTAATTTATCTTTTTTTTGAGCTAAATATTTGTTATGGACTTTTTAAATACGTACCATTATTCTGACTTAATAACAAAGGCAACTAGGAAACATTATATAACAAACTATTATCTTTCACCAACCATCTTCCTCCTCCATCATCTATATCTCAACTCTAAAGAAGAAAAACAATACACTCTTTGATAAGTTTAGTGTGTGTGTGTGTGTTTTACTAGGTTTGTTAGAATACAACAATAATGAGGTATAGAATGGAAAGATTTGTGTTACTTCCATTTTCTGTGGGTTGCATCTCTGAATCAAGTGTTGCAGTTGGTCATCATCATCAGCTTAATAAAAGTCCAAGCCATGAACCCAAGTTAACTCCCACAAGTATGTCTCTCTTTCTTTTTCTCAAACATCATTGGCGGAATCAGAAATTTTAACATGATTTTTTTTAAAAAAAAATATTAGCTCTAGGATTTAAACATGCGATATAAAGTCATTTTTGAACCATCTTTATCACTTTACTTTAATTTTCTTTATCTCCAAAAAAAAATTATTATTTTTACCTTATTTACGGAATATAATTTTTCGTAAAGGGGTTTAATTGAACCCGTCATTACATGTAGTTTCGCCACTATACCACCCCATCACTTCTAAAAAGGGCAGTCAAGTGCATGAGGCATCTCGGGTTCACGCATGATCCGGGGAAGGACCGGTGTCCAAGGGGCAGGGTCGAAGCTACATTCTATTAAGGGTGGTCAATTGACACCCTTCGTCGAAAAATTATAATGTGTGTATAGGTAAAATATTAAGTTTTGTAGGTATATAACATATATTGAACACTCTTTGTCGGGGATTTTTTTTTTTTCTTCTTTCAAGTTTGAACACCTTTGGGTAAATTTCCTTCGCCACTGCCAAAGGGTGTGATGTAGACAGTCTACCCTAATATAAGCCTCAGTGGCTGCTTCCACCCCGTCGCTTCTCTTCCCTTTTTAATAAATTTATATGTGAAGTTTTGGCTTATCTTAGTTTTTAACATTTGTCATAATGCAGGAAGCCAAAAAGAAGGAAAGGAGGAAGAGCGAGAAGATGAAGATGACAAAAGTTTGGAGGGTGAAAATTTGAAGAATACATTAGGCCTTATGGCCCTTCCCAAATTTCAGAGGCTTTTTAAAAATTTCAAAAATTTGTCTCAGCTATTTGGTAAGTTCTCCTATTGGATATTAGTATACTCTTCTTTTAAAAATAAAATAAAATAAAATATTAGTATAATACCTATGATGAAATTGGCTGCTTTCTGTTTAATCCATGCTTTGTACATGTTTATTCCCGCTATATTACGTGTCTACATCAAATCAAATAATTTAATCAAGTCGCAAATTTAAATGAGAATAGGTATCGCTTAATTTTTCATTAAAATATTATATACTATCAACTGAATTTGTAGTAAAAAGATCGGAAAAAAGAAACAAGATCTACACAATCAGCGTGAGAAAACGTGAAGGTAATAATTAAATTAAATAGTTCAGTTGGATCGGATGTGCTTAATTGCTTATAACCTTTGATCTTTTAACAGATTATTCACTAAAATAAAAAATGTATTCTTAATATACACTCAAAATCAGATCTAGATTCTTAAGTCAGCGAATACATATTAGTTATTACTACAATTAAACAAATATTTGTAGATTTAAAGAAAAACTAGTCATTTAATTTGTGATAATGGATATAAAATACTTCGCTACATAAGATTTTGTATAAATAATGTCGGTCTATTAGCACAACTCGGTAATTTGTATGTAGATTTGGGTGTAGAGTTATAGAGGTTCTAAGGCTTTATTTCTTATTCTAAATTAATGTTTACTTTGCGTTACTCTAAAAGATATTTGCTCGCCTATATCCATCTATTCTATAGATACACATATATAGAGAGAGAAACACACACACACACGAAGATATTATTTACACATATATTTGTGTATTTTTTCGACGAATATTGTTAGATGCATCCATTTTGATTTAAGTGTATATTTTATTATTTATTGTGAACCAGTGGATAAGGAAGAAATGGAAGAAGAAGAAGAAGAAGAAGAAGAAGAGGAGATGGGAATGGAAATAGGATTACCAACAGATGTGAAGCATGTAACTCACATTGGAATAGATGGTGCTTCTACTTCTATCCTTTCAACAAGAAATTGGGATAATCTTAAATCCCCTAATGATAATTTCCTCACTCATTTCCCTTTATCTCCTTTTGCCATGGCTCATTCACCTCACTCCCCTAATCACATTTCCATGGCTAGCTCCTCTTAATTAATTCATTAATTACCGCTTTTCACTTGTTCGCCACTGAAAATACCATTTTTCGTTCGACTTGTATGTGTTAAGCATGTCGCCAACGTTCATCCCGAGCCAGGCCCATTTTCCCGCTCTCAAAAAAGGATCAATTTGAATGAAGTAATTCTTATATGTTGGAAAATTTGTGTCAATGTTACCTTTAATTGGTTCTTATCAAAGTGTGGTACTTGGATGGATTACTTGCCTATAGAGTTTGTTGGGTGGGGGAAAAAAGTTCAAATCTATATTTGTTTCTTTTTTTACTTCAGTAAAAAATAAATAAGTTCATTATTATTAATACTAATGTTATTATTATTGTTAATATTATTATTATTAGTAGTAGTAGTAGTAATGAGTAATGAATGGTGTATGCATTATTTATAAGATCCATTTTCCACCTATTGTTTTATGTTTTCCAGGCCAAACTATACTGGGTTTTGGTTCTTGTCAAAAGTAATGTAGTATGATTGCTTTACTTGCATATACAGTTTGTCGGTGTGGCAAAAAACATTAACGCATATTTTCTTTCCTCTTTCTTTTGGTGAAAAATAAATAAGTTCATTTATATTATTATTATTTGGGTATTTTATGTACGTCTGAAATTATGATGGAAGAAGCCACCAAAATATCGTCGCAAATAATATTTTTCTAACGAGATTTCGACGATAATAATTTTATCAAAGTTTAGTTGTTGTCAGAATTCAGCTCGTCAAATTGATTTCCAAAAGAATAATTGAAAATTAGTGAATAATTTCACAAGTTTTTTGTGAGGTTAGGGTCGTTAGACCCTAATTGTCTATTGAAAAACGTTGTTGGGCTAGCGCGACTTTTTAATTGCTTTTGGTGGATGAATTGGATGGTGATCTTAATAGGTTCAAGTCTTGGGTATTTATTAGGAAGCACTTTACCTCTTAACGTAGGATTTTTCATCGCGAAACTTAATTTAATCGGATGCCAATACAAATATCGGACACTTGATGGAACCCCCCAAAAAATATATTGATGGGTTCAATGTTGTTCCTCCTGTATTTGTAAAATAATGATTATGGAAATTAAAACGTTAGCTTATTAACGTAAATATAAATGATATAAATGAAACACAAATTAATTCGAGCCCACTGAATTCACAGTGTTTCCTTAAGGAATTTAATCCCCTCCTAGTACCCAAGGTTATGGATTATTTCCTCCCAGGATAGAACGAATTACACACTGGTGTAGCGGTACTTCAAACCCCAATGTTTCAGCGAACACAAAGTTCGGCAGCAAATCACACTTACTGTTGCTTTCTTAGTAGTTTAAAACAATGCAGAACAAGGGAGGAGAAGTCAGAAATTCGTATGGAAAATCTGAGAGGAAGGAGTGCAAAGTATAGCTAGCGTTGAGTTTTTGGTGAAGAGAAGATCAATTGCTCTCAAGTTTTCAGTGTTTCTTTAACAGGCTGCTTGCACCCTCTATTTATAGTGCAATTAGTTGCTAAAAATGGACCCGCTGCCACTTATGAAGTGGAGCACTTGGCCATGGTGGACAGAGCACCAGGTTGTTTACTAATGGAGCAATCAATATGGCAATGGTGGCTGGAGCACTACTCATGGTGGAATGAGCACTTGCTCATTAATATTCACGGATTGGAAAACATCGGTTACAAACACGGATAATATTACGTTAATATTCACTATTAACAAATAAATTTGGTCCAAAAAATTAATCAATCAATCATTTGACCAAATCCGAAGCCGAAGCCGTAGCCGAGCGAGTGACGACGGCGCGAGGCTTGCCTTCTTCTTAACTCTTTAAGAGCTACATGAAGTGCATTTGTATATAAAACCCACCAAACTCCTTTTCCTCTACCAATGAGGGACAATGTCTAGGAGAGGAAAACTTAAAATTTTACTCAAAATTTTCATTTCCCTCCATTTCTCATTCACCCTTTTTTTAATACCTTTCTATATTAAAAAGAAACTCAAACATTCAAAACCTTACACATACTTAGATGTAGGATTGTGACTGCAACTCTAATCAAAATGAGAGTTTATTGTTGTTGATAATGAGTGATGGTTATCAAATACATTGTTAAGGAAACTGACCAATTCCAATCACAATAAAGATCAATAACAACAATAACAACACAGTGTAATCTCACTTAATGGGGTCTGGGGAGGGTAGTGTGTGCGCAGATCTTACCCTTACCCTGGGGTAGAGAGACTGTTTCCAAATAAACTCCTGACATCCTTCCCTCCAAGAACTTCCCACCTTGCTTTTGAGAGACTCGAACTCATGACCTCTTGATTAAAATTGGAGGTTGCTTACATAAAGATCATTTCGGCAAAATTATTCAATGTGGAAAGAAAGATGTAATAAGTAATTGGGACAATAAGGTTGAAATAGCATTCTCTGGTCATTTTTTCAACTTTATTTTGAAAAATAGCTACTGCCTTGAAGTTTTAAATTTGACATACGCATATATGACGTGGACATATTTGATTGTGAATAATATCCAGAATAAATTGGACACTTTTTCTTGAAGGAGAACTGTAGCTATCACCGCCAGAATATAAACACGATAATTAAACTAAAAAATCACCGACAAAAAATATATTTTGGAAAATTATTAAATAGAGAATAGAAGAGTTAAAAAGGAACTATAGGGGGTAGGGGTGTACATGGACCGGGTTGGTTCGGTTTTTATCAAAACCAAATCAAACCAATTATATCGGTTTGGATTGGTTCGGTTTTGTCGGGTTTTCGGGTTTTTTTGTTACATGAATATTATTTTAATCTTACTTTATTAAAATTATAGATAAAGCTTTGATAAGTGAATATATGTTTAGTAAATATGGAAAAAATTGACAAACATATGATCTATTAAAATATTCTAATCGGAGAATTTTTGTAGTAACACATGATAGTTATTTTCTTAGTCGTCTAACAATAATTTTTCGTTAATTTACGTTTTCAAGGTTAATACATGAGAGGATCTCAAATATTTCTACATTTTCTAAAGAAAAATCATTATAAAGTCTTAAAAATATAAATAAAAATTTACATATTTATATGTCGGTTTGGTTCAGATTTTTTTACTCAATACCAAGCCAAATCAAACCAAACTTAATCGGATTTTTTAATCGGTTTGAAGCGGTTTTCCGGTTCGGTTTGAACACCCCTAACGGGGAGTGACATTCAAATGTTTCCTACAAGAACAGAAGAAGGAAACTCTTAAATTAAAAAACGTGAACGAAACTAAAACACATAAATAACAAAATAAGCAATCAATGCAATTATAACATTTCATGTCTATTACGTAATTACTTTTTAAAAAAAAATTGAGGGCAAGCATCAGTATAATGGTAAAATTGCAATTTTAGTAATTCATGCATCACGATGTCAAGGTATGAAAAATAATCTCCTTGCAAAAATATATAGTAAGAAAATAACTTTCACTCATAATCAAGAGAAGAATATTCCTCAATTAGATGGAAAACGTTTGGTTTAGAAACATTTTTTTATCAACCAAACGCTAAAAATAAAAAATTATTTTCGTTATACCCAATACAATCTTGATTTAAAGAGCTTTAAATTGTTGACTACTTGACTTAGATTACATCTTTTCATTCCTCTTTCTCTTCTTTTTTCCTTTTTTCTTTCTTTCTTTCTTTCTTTTTAGGTGAAACGCTATTATAGGTATAATGATAATGACACATTTGTTCTTTTCAACTTCTAATTGGAAAACGGCACGTGATAGAATAACAAATACTAGTAGGATAAAATAAACTAGAATTAGGTGATATTATCTTCAAAGTAGATAGATCAACTATATATTTTTTTGCGATTAATTTTGACCTTGTCTTCTGCTTTCTCCTTGCCCGTATTTTGACTAATTGAGTATTCACAAAAAAAAAAAAAAAAAAAAATGATGTAGGTGAAGCTTAATGAGACCCATAAGATGGTGGCAAATAATTTTTGCTAAGAAATTTTGCCTTGGATATAGTCCAATAAGTAAATTTCGATACATAGTATAGTAAAGAATAGTTGTGATATAAATTTTCATCCATTAAGCTTTTTTAAAAAATAGATTTTTGCCGACCTCTAAGTAATTTTTATTTTGTAACTCAAAATAAATTCAAGATTTCAGAGTCATAGGTGTTTGCTAATATAAATTCCGAAAGAAGAGGAAATAAAATTTAGTTATGTTCTCAGTTCTTATCTAAAAATTTTAATAATTGCCTATGTAAATTTAATAAGTCTGGTCAAAGGTATTGGATGCTCAAGCACCCATATAGTTCCACCACTTGCTCCAAGATTAATCAATCTATTGGATATGAATTAACCATTTTATTTTTCCACAAGAATGATAACAAGTAGAGCGGAGTTTGTTGGGTGAGTGGATCCCTTCATAGAAGATCTGGGATCGATTCCCATCACCAGCAGCCTCTCAGTTAGAGCTCGTCGCCCGTGGCTTGCCTTGTGTGATTTACATTTTCCGTATGATTTGTAAATTATTACACAATGAGCAGGTTACTCAGTACGCACCCGAAAAATAGCAACTTTGCATTTCCCTTGGAATTTTCCAAAAAAGAAAAAAGAAAAAAAAAACAAGCAGTGCGAAGAGACTGCTTTATATCCATCAACCCAATTGAAAAAGAAAGGTGGGGTATTATTCACCAAAAGCTCTTATTGAAAGCTATAGGTTTCTGCCCCAAATATTTAATGGAGTACTGGTTTTGTGGTTTTACCTCAAGAAAAAAAAAAGTTAACAAAATTGTGGTAAGTAATAAGTACTCATATATCAACAACAACAACAACGACGACCCAGTATAATCCCACAAGTGGGGTCTGAGAAGGGTAATATGTACGCAGACCTTACCCCTACCCCGAAGGGTAGAAAGAATGAAGTCAAACCAAATCGATTAAAAAATTCGATATTGTTTGGTTTGATTTAGTTTGGTATTGAGTAAAAAAATCCGAACCAAACCGACAAATAAATATATAAATTTTATATAAACTTTTTAAAACTTTATATAGAATTTTCTTTAAAAAATATCTAGAAATATTTGGGATTCTCTTATGGGATGTAATATTTAATAGAATATGAAGTGCTCCGTTTTTATTAACTTTAAATAATGTGTTGTATGATCACTTTTTTATCAAGTGTTATTGAAATGCGTCAATCTCTTTGTTCTTCCATATTCATATGTCAAGATCTATTAAATTCTTATATCTTTTTCGAATTTGAAGTGGTATTTCGATAATTGAAAATTAAATAGAACATATCATTATTTAGGTATCATCTTGTTTTTTATATTTATTATTAAATTCGGTTAACCTTAAAAGTGTACATCAACGAAAAGTTATTGTCAGACAACTAACAGCTTGTTTGGATGGTTGTTACACATCGTTTCATAATGTATTGTATTGTATTGTATTGTATTGTATTGTATCGTTTGATGAATACAATGTTTGGATAGATTGTATCGTTTGCCGTTGTTTCATGATATCATGCACTAGCAATATGAAGAATAAATTTGTAATATTATAAAAATAAATTATGATACGGGGTAAATTTATTATATAAAAAGGTAGGGTAAATGATAAAATAAAATAATTTAATAATAGTTAAGGGTGAGATGAGAGAAAAAGACAAGATAACGACGCAACCACACCAAATCGGTCGTTATATAAAGTGACACATTTCGTCGTTACGTAGCGACGGATTTAACGATACGATACAATAAGATTTAAATAACAATCAAACAAATATCGTATTTAAAGTAACAATGCGATACGATACAATAGGTAACGACCATCCAAACAAGCTGTAAAAAAAATAGATCATCTGCTACTAAGAAAATTCTCCCATAAGAATATTTTAATAGATCATATGTTTGCCAATTTTTTTAATTTTTATTAAACATATATTTACTTATTAAAAAGTTTAATAACGTAAGATTGACATATTAATTATGTGACAAAAATACCCGAAAACTCAAAAATTCTGATAAAACCAAATCAATCCAAACCGATATAATTAATTTGGTTCAATTTTAATAAAAAAAGAACCAACCCATATAACAATGATCGGATGAGGAAAACAGAGACGGCTGGACCAGTCGATAGCAGAGAGGCTAACTGTAACAACCTCCCTTGTAATTTAGAGGCTCAAAATTGAAAGAATCAAGCTACCGACAAACACAGCCTACAAACTACGTCATCTAACTTATTCTTTTCCTTTGATTTTAAACCTTTTTTTATTGGATACAAAAATCTTAAATTTTTTTCAACCTTGCAATAACCATAGTAAAAAGAATATGTTACAATAATAATCTAAAAAGGAAAAGAAACTTTTTGTTCTAAAATTTACAGGAAAATCCGCAGCTACTACCCTTCGGATGCACGCACATTGCACGTAAACCACACAGGAAATATAAACTGCACTAGGCAAACCCAGTGCGACGAGCTATGACTAAGGAGACTGTTAGTGAGGGAAATTGATCCCAGATCAAGGGCGGAGCTAGAGTGTCGGGAGCGGGTTTGGCTGAACCCAGCAACTTTGATTCGAACCATGTACTTGTCTTAAAAAATTCATTAAATATATAAAAATTCATATATAAAATTTTAATTTAAAACCCACTAACTTAAACCGATTAAAATCTCGAACCCATAAGCTTGAAATTCTCGCTTCCCTCTGTCCCAAATCTTCCATGCGGAAGACCACTCACCTAACCAACTCACCCGACCCTTGCGAGATGTGATAAAGATAGAATACAAGACTTTTAAAGTTATAAAGATAGAATACAAGAAAATTATAATGAAATCTATACAATGTAACAAGTATTACTTTTATGATTAAGTTATTACTTTTTATTATTAGTTTCAATATTTCTGTCAAATGCGTAATTATTTATTTATGATATTAGCTTTAACAATTAAAATTAATTTTCTATTGTTAATTCTTATTAGATACTTTAACAAGTTAATCCA
The DNA here is from genome assembly GCF_000393655.2 of Nicotiana sylvestris. Taxonomy (NCBI): domain Eukaryota; kingdom Viridiplantae; phylum Streptophyta; class Magnoliopsida; order Solanales; family Solanaceae; genus Nicotiana; species Nicotiana sylvestris. The sequence continues at coordinate 170,801,447 of NC_091061.1, read as the reverse complement.
AACGAGCTCTAAATATCTTTCTTAGATCTGCTTAATTAATGAATCATGTGCACAAAACTTTATGATTCACTCAATTTATTTACTATTTTTATTTTTTAAAACAAAGGATGGATATGGAGGTTGGAGCAACTTGGGTTGCTGAGTAGGCCCCCAAACCAATAATAATAAGTCAAAAAAGAAATAGCAAGGAAAATGAACGCACCGGTGGTTGTTAGTAATTGTTACTCCATCATGTGACACAATTTTTTTTTTTTAATAATCATAATATTCAGATCTATTTGTACACCTCGATTAATGTTATTTCTATTATTTTATTCAACAACACTTGCATAGATAATAACAAAGAATTTCCATTAGTATTTTTTTTCTATGCGAGAATTTGAATTTAAGATCTCATCATTCTTAACTCACTCCACTAACCACCAGTTATTTTTGCATGTCATTTTGGTTTTTAATGTGTTAAAAAAGAATGATATTATTTTAAATTTTTTGTTACGCTTAATGAGATAATATATACTCCTATTAAAATAAATATTTATGACTTGCTTAGATTAGGAAGTTTTTATTACTTTTTAAAATTTTGTAAATAGTCTATTATTATAGTGGTAGCCCACCACCACTCACCAACTTCTCAATCTTTATACTAATTTAAAAATAATTTAAATTTAACTTTTTTTTTATTTTATACTTAATGAGACAATAAGTATTGAAATAAATATTTATGACCTGTTTATATTAAAAAATAATTTTTTTTCTTTCTTAAATTTTGTAAATAGTCGAACAAAATCAAATAAATTGTGATGAAAAAAATACACTTACTAATATTATTGTAGTTGTAGCCCACCACTCACCAACTTCTCAATCTTTCTACTTATATATATCCTCTAACCTCACTTCTTCACTTGCCCCTCTGTACCCAATTAGCTGCAGCTGCTAAAAAAAAGCTGCATTTTTTTTCAAACATTTTTTTTTCAAGATTCTTGTCAAATCTTGAACATTTTCATTTTGTTCTCAATTTTGCAACACAAAAAGATGAAGGTAATTGAGAAGATCCAAGAAGCAGCTAAGGATGAAAACAGGGTTGTATTTTCCTTTGAATTTTTCCCACCAAAGACAGAAGATGGGGTTGAAAATCTATTCGAAAGAATGGAAAGAATGGTTGCACACAATCCATCATTTTGTGATATAACATGGGGTGCAGGTGGTTCAACAGCAGATCTAACTCTTGAGATTTCTAAAAGAATGCAAAATATGGTCTGTGTTGAAACTATGATGCATTTGACATGTACAAATATGCCGGTTGAAAAGATTGATCATGCTCTTGATACTATTAAGATTAATGGTATTCAAAATGTTCTTGCTCTACGTGGTGATCCTCCTCATGGTCAAGATAAGTTTGTTCAAGTTGAAGGTGGTTTTGCTTGCGCCCTCGATCTGGTAATTTCTCTACTTTATTCTTTTTGTTTTATTTGGGATCTACTAGTCTGAACGGGAGACTGAGGGCGTAATCGGTAAAGTTGCTTTTTCACGTGACCAGTCACAGGTTAGAGTCGTGAAAACAAGACTATGTCCCAACCCCGCACATAGCAAGAGCTTAGTGCTTGAGATCTAGTAGTTTAATAGGATATTGTAGATATTGTAATCCTTGAATTGTGTGACTGTCTTAAAAGTTTAGTAAGAACATAATTTTAGTTACTCAATTGAATTACTTCACGTGTGGACCTGATTCATAGACCCATCATATGGAAAAATATAAGCTATTAGAGAGATCGCATTTAATTACTAAATTATATTATGTTGAAGGGGAGTCTTGGAGCAACGGTAAATTTGTCTCTGTGTGACCTGTCACAGGTTCGAGCCGTGGAATCAACCACTAATGCTCAGGGTATGCTACATTACACACTCTTGGGGTGCAGCCCTTTTCCGTACCCTGCGTAAACGCAGAATGCTTCGTGCACCGAGCTGCCCTTTTTATATTATTTCTCAACACATCCCTCCTTAATATTATGTCTCAATACGCCCCTTCTTAATTTTATTATTTCTCAGCACATCCCTACTTCGTTATATTATGTCTCAACACTTCTAGTCACGTGGTTGGTGATGAGATTCGAGCTCAGGGCTTGTTACTTGCTCTGGTACTATGGTACCTTGTTAAATTGTGCAACCACCTTATCTAAAAGTATAATTTCTTTAATTAGTTCATCTTTGATCTGGGATCTAGTTGTCTAATACCAATTGTTAAATTGCGTCATCATCTCATTTAAAAGCTTAAGAACTAGGTAGAAAGATCACACTTTTAATTATTTAATTTTATGTCTCAACATGTTTGTTCATGTGTGGGCCTGGTTCATAGACCCAATACATCTAAAAACTTATGTTGTTCGACTTTTAATTAATTATACTATGTCTCAACATGGTCAGCAGGATTCATATAGTCGATCATAACTTGTTTGGAACTGAGGCGTAATAGTAGTTGTTGTAGCTGATTGTCTTTCAACATGCCCCATTCACGTCTGTGCTTAATTCATGACCCAACTCATTGAAATATTTTTTGCTTTTTGGGTGGCGATGAGATTTGAACTCATGACATATTACCTGCTCTAATACTGTGTTAAACTGTGCACCTTGTCTAAAAGTCAAATTTTTGGAGGGAGCACATTTAGTTGCTTAAAACAGTAATTATGTTATGGCAAGTGTAATATTTGTGTTAGTATTAACTATTAATTGATTTTCTTTCTTGTTTTTAGGTGAAGCATATCCGTGCCAAGTATGGGGATTACTTTGGGATAACTGTTGCAGGTTATCCAGGTTGGCTACTAATATTTTGGGCTCTGGGTTATTTATTTGGACAAATATGAACCATGATTTGCTTATTACACATTAGTTTTGAAGCAAAAATGAGTTGTTTTCTTATGTCTTATGTACTGTTACTGACTACTAATTTGATTCTTTGTCAGAGGCACATCCTGATGTTATACCTGCTAATGGAATAGCTACACAAGAGATATATGAAAATGACCTGGCTTATCTCAAAAGAAAGGTAGCCTATTCCCAGCATTATAATTGTCATCCGATGAATGTAATGTATGTTTTTATTAATTTGACAAGAAGAGGAATATTTTAGATAGCTTTTGTTTTATTTATGAGTTTGGTACTTATGTTACCTATCATTCTACAGGTGGATGCTGGAGCTGATCTTATCGTAACTCAACTCTTCTATGATACTGATATTTTCCTCAAATTTGTCAATGATTGCCGCCAAATTGGAATTACTTGCCCCATCGTTCCGGGTATCATGCCCATTAACAATTACAAGGGATTCTTGCGCATGACTGGATTTTGTAAGACTAAGGTATCCCCATATTTTGGAGTACAGATTTTACCTCTGTTTATTTTTTATGTTAAGCTTGTGGAACGACATATTATTGCACTCCTATTGAAATTCATGGTAACCCCAAAAATATGGAGATGTTATATTTCCCAAAGTTTGGTTGTACCAAAAAGTTGGTGCCTTTTATCTTCGATCTTAATATTATGGTCTCTCAATGTTGTTAAAGGCTCACTTGATGTGAGCTCAAGTTTTAAAGGTCGTGAAACCTAGGTTGTGCGCTTTGCTCACTTCTAGAAGCGTAGGTGGGGTAAGGTGCTTGGGCATGTGCCTCATTGCCCATGTGCTATGTCTTTAAGAGGGAAGCTATAGACAATAAATATAGTTGATAACATGATACATTAATTTGTCAAAATGATACATTACTTGTTAAAAAAAAGTCACGGCTAAACTTCTTTTTGTGATTAGGAGCAAGAAGTTAGTATTTAGTATAACAAAGCTAGGCTCCAAAAAGTTAAAACTTCATCTTTCATCTAAAACAAAAATTTAAAATAATTTTTGAATTTTATTGACATGATTTGTACTTCATATAGTTAGCTTTATAGTTTTTTTTAAAAGATAAACTCCAAAAATCATTGGTTTATATTTATTGCTATTTTTTGCATTACATATATATTTTTATTTTTTCTTCATTAGCGTGTTGTTTCACACTCCTAGTTAGATTTTTACATCTTCTTTCCATCTGTTGCTTTTGCTGTAACATCGCGAGTCGTCTTCCTTAATTAAATATGTTAGTTGAGTTGTTTTCCTTTTCTCCTTTTCTCCTTTTCTTGAGCCAAGAGTCTTTCGGAAACAACCTCTATACCCCCTCGGGGTAGGGATAAGGTCTGCGAACACACTACCCTCCCCAGGCCCTGCTAGTGGGATTTCACTGAGTCGTTGTTGTTGTTGCGTTGTTTGCATTTTGAATCCTTGTCTAAATGGTCATGCTTTCCTTGTTTATGTAAATGATGTTGATTAAGACAGTAAGGTGATCGTGTTTGAAGCTTGCTTTAAGGTTGATTAGCAGCTCCTGCTTCATAGATACTCAATTTTCCTTTATTATGTTGTAGATTCCAGAAGAGATAATGGCTGCCCTGGAACCTATTAAGGATAACGAGGAGGCTGTCAAAGCCTATGGAATTCACCTTGGAACTGAAATGTGCAAAAAGATTTTGGCCAGTGGCATTAAGACTTTGCATCTTTATACATTAAACATGGAGAAATCAGCACTATCCATTTTGATGGTTTATTCTCTTACCTTTTGAGCTTTCTACTTTGAGATTTACGAAGTAATCACTATTTCTAGTATGGGCAAGAATTCAACTTACAATTTGAGATGTGTTGGATATGCAGAATCTTGGATTAATAGAAGAGTCCAAAATTTCTAGGCCATTGCCTTGGAGACGTCCTACAAATGTTTTTCGTGTTAAAGAAGATGTTCGTCCTATATTCTGGTATGTAGAGATGTGAATTAATGTCAGAATCCAGCTTTTACAATGTGATGATAATCTGATCTATGGTCCTCAATGATGGTAGGGCAAATCGTCCAAAGAGCTACATCTCAAGGACCTTAGGTTGGGATGAATATCCACATGGTAGATGGGGCAATGCTCAAAATCCATCATACGGGGCACTTAGTGACTATCAGGTATTGCAACTTGTTCTGTTCGTCTAAATCTCTCTGTGGAATAAGTAATTAAATAATTTACGAATAAATATCTGATTGACAGAAGATACTATAGGATATCACATACCTTCGTGAGCATACCCTGAGCTATCTTTCCTTTTTTTTAAGAATTAAATATATCTTATCGTTACATCACGAATGGCGTTTGGCCTTGGGAAGATGAGACAAGGAATTTTTTAAATTTTTTGCAGTGCTTATGTTGTTTGAGGCAAAATCAAAGTTATTTGAAGTTCTAATATTGTTTGTGAAATACTGTGGAAACTGTCTAGGTCTAGGCACTAATAAAAAGAAGGAAATTTGTGGTCGGGCTGTAAACTTGATTTATTTTTCTAAGTTTGTTTATAAGCTTTCTTGTCCTCGTAAATTATCCTTCCTTTTTTAGTGCTTGCATAGTCATCACTAATTCGGTCAACCAAAGTGAAGATACAATCGGCATTTTTGTGCATTTTCCTGAGGAGTTGTTTTGGTACATTTGTTATCTGTAACGTAGCTTCTTTTGACCTCTACAGTTCATGCGTGCACGCTCACGTGATAAGAAGCTGCAAGAGGAATGGGTTGTGGCTTTGAATAGCGTGGAAGATACCTATGAGGTATGATTTTTGGATACAGTTCATTTCTTGTCAAAACCAAAGACTGGTTTCAAAGGCTTGATACTTGCATAATTTTCACATCAGAAATTTAAGGACTACTGTCTTGGGAAGCTGAGAAGCTGCCCTTGGTCTGAACTAGATGGTCTTCAGCCAGAGACAAAGATCATAAACGAAAAGTTGGGTCATGTCAATACGAAAGGTTTCCTGACTATTAACAGCCAACCTGCAGTTAATGCTGAGAAGTCTGACTCTCCTTCTGTTGGTAAGCACAATTCCATCATTTTTCTTCTCTTACTTTCGATTGATTGAACCTAAAGTTATTAATCAGATAGTAGATGTCTAAAAAGAGAGGAAAACATTTCATACAAGATTTTATACAGAAAATCGAGAGTTTTACACAAAAATATGATTCTCAACCAAAAGCATTTGTCACTAATAAGGGCAACTTGATACACGAAGCATCCCGCGATTATGCAGGGTTCGGGGAAGGACCGCACCCTAAGGGGTGTCATGTAGGCAGCCTACTCTGATGCAAACATCACTAACTGAAATATTGTAGGACCTCCAAAAGTGTACAAAAAGTAAAACAGTTCCGCTGATATGCACTGGAATTCAACAAGGCTTAGTCTTCTCTAGTCAACTTTGTTCAATACTCTCAAATGTCTAACCCGCACATCCCGTCTTCTAAGAGTTGCATCTGTTTCACACTTTTCTTTTTTAAGACCTTGTACAACTCTTATGGGAACTTGTCAGGATAAAACCTATTCATTGCTTCATCAACCAGGAAAAGAGACCAATTAACTTCTACTGAATGTTCAAAGTTCAATTTACACTATTTAATAAACAAGTCCATAAATTCTTGAGATGAGATCGCCTGTTCCCAAAATATCTTTTTGAGTTGCTAACTATCTTTGGTCTTTCGAAAACAGCCTCTCTACTCCTCCGGGTAGGGGTAAGGTCTGCGCACGCACTACCCTTCCCAGACCCCACTTGTGGGATTTTACTAGGTTGTTGTTGTAGTAGTAGTAGTAGTAGTAGTAGTTGCTAACTATCTTTATGTCACGTCCTGCTTAGCGCTTTTAGGATGCCTATCACCTCGTCCTATAACTACATGACGAGGGATTTGATTATAGCAGCCATTTTATCACCTCATTACTTATCTACGAGCTGTACATCCTTTTAGTCAGCCTTCTTTTTATTGCAAAAACATTTTGCTTTTTCCATGACATGTATGCTGATTCTTTATAACTACATGACGTGGGATTTGGTTATATAGCGTTTTTGTTTACGAGATTACAAAAGGGCAGCCCGGTGCACTAATATTTTACGCAGCTTTACTTGGCATTTCTGCAAGAGGTTGTTTCCACGGCCTGAACCTGTGACCTCCTGGTCGCATGGCAGCAACTTTACCAGTCACGTCAAGGTTCTCCTTTTATTTGTTTACGAGATTATTTACTTTTTTATCTGCAGGATGGGGTGGTCCCGGCGGATATGTTTATCAAAAGGCTTACTTGGAGTTTTTCTGTTCCGGGGAGAAGTTGAACACCCTCGTCGAAAAATGCAAGGCTTTCCCCTACCTAACATACATGGCTGTAAACAAGGAAGGAAACTGGATTTCCAACATCAGCCAAACTGACGTCAATGCGGTGACATGGGGAGTCTTCCCAGCTAAGGAAATTGTACAACCGACTGTCGTTGATCCCGCCAGTTTCATGGTATGGAAGGATGAAGCATTTGAAATCTGGTCAAGAGGATGGGCTCAATTATACCCAGAGACTGATCCATCAAGAAAATTGCTTGAACAAGTATGTATTCTTTCATACACTTACTTTGGTGTCTCAAGTCTTTGATTTAACGATTTATAATTTTTTCGTTAATCCTATGGTATTTGGCCATGACCTGACTTCCAAATACTCGAGTCATTGTTTGCAAGTAGAAATTTGGCCATCAGTATTTGCAAATACTACGGCGGTCTGGTGAACTAAGCTCCCGTTATGCGCGGGGTCTAGAAAAGGGCCAGACCACAAGGGTCTATTGTATGTAGCCTTACCCTGCATTGCTGCAAAAGGCTGTTTTCATCGCTTGAACCCGTGACCTCTTGGTCACATGGCAGCAACTTCACCGATTACACTTCCTTTTTGCAAATACTAAACTTAAGTATTTGAAATGCTAGTAAAGTATTGAAAAACTTGCTTGAAGAGTATTTCAAGTAAAATAATAGTTTTCACTCACAACACTGCAAATTTTTTTTCGAGTAAATTTTTTGCGTCCAAGCACGTCCATATACACTTTTTCAACTTCAACTTCAAATACTCATTTTTCAAACTTCAACCAAATATTGTCCGAACGCCTAGTTTACTGATAATATTGCTCTTTCAATTTGTTTACAGGTTCAAAACAGTTACTACTTGGTCAGCCTTGTCGATAACGATTATATTAATGGTGATTTATTTTCCATCTTCCAAGATATCTAAATTAAGCTACAAGACTCAGTTTCTCAACCTTTATAGTGCCATTTATAGCGCCATTTAGTCCTATGAAGTTTCATCTTGGTTTTACTGGAAGTTATTACTATTATTATTGTTCTATTACCTATTGTTCTGTAACAGGAATAATTTAAAGGGATATCTTTCCCTTCAATTTTTTTCGTCTGCTTTTTATAAGATAATATCGCATTACACGGTCAAACCTCTTCTTCTATCCTTTATAGTGCCATTTAGGCCTATGAAGTTTCATCTTGGTTTTATTGGAAGTTATTACTATCATTAATGTTCTATTATTGTTGTTCTGTAACAGGAATAATTTAAAGGGATATCTTTCCCTTCAATTTTTTTCGTCTGCAAATATGATTTTATAAGAAAATATCGCATTAAACGGTTACACAACCCGAATGATTATGTGACACAAAAGTGCGCGTCATTTAAATAATAAAAAGTTTAACGCGTCATGCCCACGACAGCACACGCTATAAAATAAGTTTCTTTTCTCCTTTTTGAGAAAAAAGAAGAAGAAGAAAGTTACTACGTCATGTCCTAATCAATTACGCTTCAATCCCAAACAAAGTTGACATTAATTGACTGAGACCAAACTTTCTATCAAACTAAATTGTTGAGACGTAATATGTTATGCTCTTGCATATAAAATAGTTGACATCATGTAAAGTTTTCCCTGAATTTGAGGCTTTTCATAGCAGACAACTTCTTGCCTAAGGAGCTGGAAGTGTTTGAATATACATAAAGAATAGGGACCTTTCGAAGTTCAATGCGAAGTAGAGTTTGACAAATCATTTTAGTTTAAAATTGAGGAATTTTCAAAAATCTATATTGTTTAGTGGCTATTAACTTCTTGTAGCTACCATATACATAATTACTTCATATAGTTACTATTTAGTTGTTACGTGACTGTATTCATTGTATTTGCGCTACTGTATGGGAGTGATTGTATTCGCGCCGAATTCACCTAAACCAATTCACGTCCCAAAAGTTAAATGCATAATGCGAATAATCGAAATTTATTGACCTATGTTCATCCTTTGAGCGATCTGTTTTTCTCCTCTTTTGGTTTCTCACCTTGGTTTTGTAATCCTTTACAAATTTCCTTTTAGCCTTGTGTCTTTTTTTAATAAAAGATCTTATTTGTACATATAATAGATTTGAAAATAATGCACAAGAGATTTACACGATCATTTTCTTCTATTCAAATTGTAAGTGTGCATAGGAGCCATTTCCTCCTCTCTTTTTCTCCGCAAAGACCATTCAACTTCACTCATTTGGCAGTTCTCTACCGTAATAAAGCATGGGAAAAAAAATTTCTAAAACTTGGCTACTTTGTCGAGCAATGAATGAATAAACACTTGGACAAGTTCGTACAACTTTAAACACCATATAAATTCATTGATGATAGTGATAAATTTCATCATAAATGATATATTCGTGTACAAAAATCATCGTAAAGGCGTAATTGAGCTTCAACAGGAAACAAGCTGAGTAGGAGAAAGGCCATCAAGTCACTGTCCCAGAATACAGAAGCTCTATCATACACAAAATTCAATGTTCTATACAACCAACGACAGCTCGTGCCTCTTCTGAACCAACGTCTAGGATATTTAAACTTTCAGGAATATCGACAAACCCGAGATAAGGACAGTTCTTCGATGTGAGGAGATTGAACCTATCAGCTTTGTGTTCAATTCTGCGATGCAATCATGTGGTCACCGCATCTGGCACTAGCAGCAGTCCCATAGCTGGGACATATGCTTATGGATGTTGATGGCACGAGCTGGTGAATCTGGCACTAGCAGCAGTGCCATAGCTATTTAAAAGCAAGCAAATGCTCACATAAAGTTATCTAAGATCAACTTCTTTAATTCCTCCATTTTCTGAATTATTTTAGGGTTCATCAAATCCCTGGCTTCTTTTATAAGAGTGCCTTCTCTACTGAAATTATATGCATCCACCACTGTCCCAATCCAGTTGTATAGCTGCTCTGGAGTCCTGTAAGGATCAGGGATTTATTAATAACAGTTAAAAGTGAATATGGAAAAAAAAACAAAATGAAAGGGAAAGGCAAAGCCTCCAAAATATGTAAAATTTCAGAACAATATACATCTGATAGAAGTGCTTCCACGTCAAGGCAACGGGTTAAAGATACTTCATGAATGCTGTGAGAAATTCAATGTAAAGAGAATAATGATTAGATATTAGATTCAATACATACGTGTATAAGCAATCTACATCTTTCCCTTCAAGTTCTTCTCCCGGTGTGAATGCATCTTTCAAAGTGCACAATCGCTCCTCAGGATCCTCAATTGTGAGTAGATATTTTAGAATTCTGATTTCTTTTGGCATAAGCCTCTGAAGATTTCCTCGTGCTGTCATATACAAGTGATAAAGGACATCCTTTACCTGAAAAAAGCAAAAAAAGATTTGACAAGCCTAACCATTTGCATGTTAGAAAAATGAATTCCACATTGCGAGGGGGGGAGGGGGAGTAGCCAACCTGTGCTGAAATATCAAACTTGTATAGAAATGGCATCTGGCCTTGTGAAAGTTCCATAAAAACAATAGAGATTGAAAAGCGAAGTCATGTAACTTGGATAAGAACAGCCAAATGAATATTATCTTTTACAGCTACAGCTAGGTCTATCTATCCTGAAATCCTAAGACATTAATCTACCACATCTAAGATGCAGACTCTGCTATGCTACCTGTAAAATTCCAATAGTAACTTCAACATAAAGGCATTCCAACAATAAGTTCTCTTCAAATGCAAGATGATATAAGCTAGGTCACAAGAGTAAAGCAGCTTGGTGCATGAGCTCACAGAAGCTACTACCTATGCACTATCTTAAGAGTTTAAAATGGACATAAGCATTTTAGTCAACGTGGAGAATAGCAATCACTATTCCACCGTACCAATTCCAGATACGATAACCTTAGCTTGTGGCACTAGGTTACTAACGTTCACATTCTTTAGCAAAATCATGCAACATTTGCTAATCATCATCTGTAGCACTATTGTATTAAATAATGAGATAAACTCCCATCATTCATATCAATAGTCATAAATATTTTTTCACCTTTGCCCCGAACTTCTTTGTTTCTATAGCCTCACCAGTGGAGAGCCAAGGACACTTCAGAATTGAGAAGAAAATTTTCCAACAAAATCTCAAGTAGCTCCCAAAAAAATATTGTTTGGATATCACTAAAAATTGTGTCATTTTGAATACTATCACTTCGGTAAGCATCTCTCTTCTTAATTAAGTTAATGCTAAGACAGAGAAAAATTATTGCAAGAAGTGGCATATGGATGTGTATCTGAAGAAAAGCATGATCTTGCCTCGTCTTTTGTCATGTCCGACTCCTTGGCTGCTGACCATGCTTTCGTTATCATGAGCACCAGTGCTGAATCAAGTTGATTTTTCTGGGCTAGATCATCTATTTTCTTGCAAGCCACATCCACTGATGGAGAATTTATTATATCTTGGAATTTCAACTCTGCAGCATTTAACGCTTCTATACTTTCAGTTGCCGTATCATAAGCTTGCACAGCTGCCAAACACGTATTCCCTAGTTTTGCCACAGCTAATTATTAAGAAAAAGGAAGATCTTGTCAGTGAAACCTATCAACAGCAGATAAACTATTATGAAAATCAAGGAAATGATGTTTGTGAACTCGTGGAGTTTAATTTCTAACTTTACAGCAAGAGGAACTTCACACTCCCAAAGTCAAAGGTTCTCCAAAGCTTCTTCTATCTCATTGTATATTATATTGTAGCATTTGCTTTCAAAGGCAACAGAGAAATTCTTTTAGTTGATATTTTACTCACTTCTTTCCATTGGTCCTTTGGGGTGACTTCACATGTGGCAAGGTTGTGGGTAAGAGTAAACGATTTCATATATGGGAAACAACATTTCTAGAGTGTATATTTTGCAAAAAGGAAAAGAGTGTCTTAATGCAGAAAACAATCCGAAAGTCATTAGCAGTATGACCCCAAAAACAATATAGCAAACAGAAGAACCACATTTATTTCTTTTCCAGGCAGGAGGCATATTTACCATTCTGTTCCGCTGGATCATCATAATAGGATTCTGCTACAGTGTGAAGATGAGCAAAAAACTCTTTTGTAAAATCTTTACGACGCCTGGCAACAATATCACCAACCTCGGATGGTGACCGTCTGATTACCTCAAGAAGTTCGTTATGCCTCTGAACATCATTATCAACCTACAAAATAAAGTTACTGGTTGAAGTTCAATAGAAAACATACCAAGCTCAAACGAAATCTAGAATTTGTATCCTAACATGAGAGAAATACTGTAAGAAATCCACTAATAATCCTTAAATCATCCTCAATCCTTTGACCCGTAATATGTAAATTGATCATAGAAGTTCACCTCAGCCCAATGTACTGCAATTAGCAAAGACTAGACATAAAATAATTGATTATTTTGAGTATTTATGATTCAACTGAGCCCTTGCTTGGACTTCCTTAAAGAGGGACCTCATTTAAATACAACATAATAACATCTCGACTTATCATGGAGAATTGAAACTATTCCAAAACGAGTTTGGCATAATTGGGTCTCTTTGGAAAATGAAAGTGGTTACTAAGTCATGATCTGGCACGTACAGAATGAAAACTTCATGCTCGCAAAGGCGCTAGTTACCTCTCTCATCTTTCGTTGAAGCCTGAGTAGCTTGTGCTTCATTCCAAGATCACTCTCACTTTCTGCTCGATTTTGACACCGGTTATAGAAGTGGGGCCGGATATTGTTCCATTCTTTACTAAATGCTAGTAATCTTCTCCAATCGGTAGGATTGGGCTTGTCAACCAAGAAGACATCAACTAACTTGTCGCATACTCTGATCATTTTATTCTCATCCAACCCTTCAGAAGGATCTTTCCTGTCTTCTCCATTTTCCATATCAGTTTCTTGACTAGTAACTGAATCAGACAGCTTCACAGAGGGAATTTGCTCGTTAACAGCACCATTTGGCATTGCAGTTGTATCACCCATTACAGCGGCAAGACATGACTGTCGCAACCTCACACCATTCAGAGATAAGAGAGAACCTAACAATTTGATGGACATCATTATTATCCAAATGGCTTCACAGAACCAATAGGCAAATTCTACTACTCCCTCTATCCCATTTTATGTGAAGTTTGACTACTCACAACGTTTAAGCTGTTAATCTGACTTATTTATTATAATATTAGTGATAGTGGAAGGAAATTATTAAGGGCTTGTTAGTTGCAAATAATCTTACATAATTTTGCAAGTTGAAGTGTGTTTCATAAGTTTAGGAAAGAATTTGAACCCAGTGGCTCGAATGTATATTTCAACTCAAATAAAATTTTCCTAACTTCCATTCACAAATGTGCAACTCTTGCGAACCTCTTATTTTTTTTTATTTTTTTTTTGGCAAATATCCGAAAACAACTTCAACTTACGCAAAGTTTTTTCAACTTCAACTTGAATTTTGTCCAAGGGAATACTAATTAAAATTTCAAAAACGTTTTTTTTGATGAAGCAATTAAAAGTTCAAAAACTTAGTTTGATAGAAATGAATTACATCTAAGCTAAAATTTTAAATAGGTAGATGAATTAGAGTTCTGGAAGTTATATAAAATAACATTCGTAATAGAAATTTTTACATGCATTTTTGGTACTCTTTCAATGGAAAGAGTGTCTGGAGTAATTAGCTAACAGAAATCAATTGAAAAATTCTCCAAGTTGCAGGAGCACAAAAAAAATGCTAACATTTGGCAGAAATAAGTGTTGGTGGCTGGAAGAAAGTTTCGTACCTACGGAATTAGCCCCGGCGAGGTGCAGTTGACATTGTCGTTGAATTGGATATTGGATAAGCGAGATTGGCGGAAGAGGAGAGAAGTTTCTAGAAGTAGAAGTGGACGGCCGTACAGAGAAGGCATAGCAATGGCTAATACAAGCTGCTAACTCCATCCAACAATACACTCCCCAGTTCCTTTTTCTGTTAGATATTTTAGGGTTTAAATGCGAAGAATAAAAAAGAGATGAAATTGAGGAATAAGTGCAGGAAAAAGAACCAGAAAATGACCAAAATTACGGGCGCCGTCTGTGGTATGTCTAAATTCATACAAATATATGTTCCTACTATTACTAACAGACAATAAGGCTTATATTTCAAGATAAAAACATATACAATTCAAAAAAAAAGTGATTAAATATTACATCAATTAGTGAAAATATTAACTTGAACAAAAAAAGTTATTATTTGAGATAAATTGAAATATTATAAGATATAAATTAATATTTTATGTAAGTTCCAATTGTTAAACTATTTGAACTATAAATGAAAATTATATATAATAACAACAATTGTAGTAATGAAATGTAACCAAAAAAATATTTGGAACGTAAAGTATTCATACAAGATATATGACTTTTAGCTTCATTTAGTAATATTATTATTTATATTATCAAGTGTTAATTCAAATTAGTAAGATGTTAGCAATATGTTTGCAATGCATTACCTTGGATCTTGATGTAAAAAACTTTATTTGCTAATACAAAGATTTGAGTAGTTTAATTCGAAGTTCTAGAATATTTCTTATGTTAAAAAGTAAATATTCTTTGTTTTTTTTAAAACCTTTTTTACACGGATTTTATACTTTTTTTCTACAAAGTTCAGAATTGTCTAAGTCAAAATATTATTACGTATTTTACAACACTTTTTGGGGCCTAAAGCGAAGACTTTACTAGCCTCACCCTTGAGGCAGCCATGAAGATAAGTTGTATATTTCTAAGCAAATAATCTGAATGAAGATTGCAAAGATGTAGTAAATGGTATGATCTTAAACACAAAATAGGAAAAAAATTGAGGAAGTAAAGAAGCTATTCTTGAATAAACAAAAGAAAGCATGGTTCAATTATAAAACATGTAACATATGACTAATAATTCAAGAGCAATAGCACAAAAATATTCAGAAAGCACTGAAATATAAATCTTACTTATGTATACATTATCCGAATTCTAGCCAAATATGAAACTATAGCGGCTCTAATTTCAACAACACAGAACTTGATTATCCAAATTCTAGCCATAGCAAAGTTTCTTAATTTTGGACGAGCTTCATAAACACCAATTACGGTTTATATTTCAAAAAACTAGAGAAATTAAATTTCAGTCACTAATATGCAATTCTTGAAGAAAACAAAAGAAGGTTCAAAAGGGACTATGTGAATCTGCAAAAGAGAAAAAAACATTGCTAACAATTTAGAAGATTTACGATTTAGAGAACCGGGATGTCAACAAAATTACAGAAAATTCAGAGATTCAATCAAAATAGAATATCCAAGAGTGAGAACAAAGACACAAATAAGAGGCAAGCAAAACCTTCTAGCTTAGCCCCTTCTCAAAAAGGGGGTTTTTTAAACCCTAAACTCGAAAAAGAAATTTACCATTTAGAAAAGTGGAAACAAGATGGAGAATTCCAAGTGTAATTTTCAAAATCTTACCCACAAAAAGATCCGACGTGTGAAGGATGAAATTTGTTTTGGGGTTTAGAAGGAATAGCCTGATGTCAAGAGAGAGAATAAAGAGGCGTGTATTTTCGGTATTTTAAACAGACTTTTTAAAAATAAAAAAACAACTAAGATCTGATTCATTCAGATTTAGACCCTGCAAACAAATAAGGCCTTACTCCTGACACAATTTTTTTTCTTTTCAAAATAATCATAATATTTGTACACCTCGATTTATCCCATAATTTTATTCAAATAGACTTGCATAGATAAGCAAAAAATTACTCAATGTTATAAATATATTATATTATGGATGTTCGTTTAGTACTCCGTTGTAAATAAGTTTCCTGAAGAAGCTTATCCATATGAGACTCCATCATAAATATGTTTATCTATTTAAGTACTCTATTGGAAATAAGCTTCCTGAAGAAGTTTATCACTTCGATACCCGATTATCGATAAACATTACCCCCGGTAGAAGATTATCCATACCGGGTATAATAAGCTTATCCTTTCAGTACCCAGTTATGGATAAACATTACCCCCGGTAGAAGATTATCCATACCGGGTATAATAAGCTTATCCTTTCAGTACCCAATTATGGATAAATATTATCCCCGGTAGAAGATTATCCATATCGGGTATAATAAGCTTATCCTTTCAGTACTCCGTTATGGATAAACATTGCTCTCAGTAGAAGATTATCCATATCTGGTATAGTAGCAGCTTACACAACAACTTCCTTTCTTCTATAAATAGAAGAGATTTCAGTTCATTATGTACATCAGTTTGAATTCGAATAATATATCAGTTTCTCTCTATACTTGTCTTTACTTTATAGTCTTTATTTTATAACACGTTATCAGCACGAGACTCTGCCATCTCGAGCAAATATTTTGAAAGTATCTGAGGTAAGAACTTTCTTTTCCTAAATAATGTCAAATCTTTCTAAACTTGAATTTGTAGCCCTGGATATATCGGGCAAAAGCTACATGTCTTGGGTGCTTGATGCTGAAATTCATCTTGATGCGATGGGTCTGGCAGACACCATCAAAGACAAAAATCAGGCATCAAACCAAGACCGTGCCAAAGCAATGATATTCTTACGCCATCACCTTGATGAGGGCCTGAAAATGGAATATCTTACTGTTAAAGATCCAGTCATACTGTGGAATAATTTGAAATATAGATATGACCACCTGAAGATGGTCGTTCTTCCACAGGCACGATATGATTGGACTCATCTAAGGCTACAAGATTTTAAATCTATCAGTGAGTATAATTCTGCTATGTTCAGAATTATTTCCCAATTGAAGTTATGTGGTGATAATATTACTGATCATCAGAAGTGATAATTTAGGCTTTCTATGGTTACAATTGAAGATAAGCTACATAAATATTCTCTATATTAAATGCACGCCTCGATTTGCTCCTGAAGTAGTAAATATTTTAAAAGAGGTTGAGGCATCACAATTTGATGTGATTAATGCGCATTCAGATAATTATGTTCGATTTCCTGAAGGATGAGAACTTTTGATAATATTAATCCATTCCCTGAAGTGAATGTGACAATACTAATAAGTCGGGTAAATATGAACGCGCTCTTGATGTGAATACATTACAATTCACCTCCAGAAGAGTTAATATAATTGAGAGAATATATACTCAATATTTCGTATTTTAAATTTGCTCCTGAAGAAGTAACACAATTGAAATTGCCTCCTGAAGTGGAAAAATATTATGAAGAGGAGTTTTCGTGTGCTTAAACAATTGTTTTACATTGTTTATTTGATTGTGATTTTCTCTCATGACACCAGCAGTGTCTGAGCAATATTTGATAGTACAAAATGTATCAACAACTCCTGAAGAGCTAAATGTTTGCCTAAAGAATACATGACACCAGTAGTGCCAGATAAATATTAGATTGTGGATAATAAATGAAGGCTCTCGAAGAGCTTATATACAAATATGTCATTCATATTATATGATTATGGTCAAAACATATGTTGTAGTAAACCTGAAGTTTACTAATACAAATGGCTATCATATTGAGACTACAAATGATTGGAAGATTGATAATCTTCATGTTTCCACAATCATAGGGGGTAAAATAATATGTATGTGAGAAGTTACCCGCCTTATTCTTTAATTTGTACTATATCATGTATCACAGTAAACCAGAAGTTTACTAAAGCAAAAGTTTATGCCATAGTAAACCAGAAGTTTACTAAGAGATAGCACATGACATGATAAACTTGAAGTTTTCATTTGCCATTTTTAAATGAGCTATTTGAGAATTCAGATAAGCATATACTAAAGAACTAGAAGATTCTTCAGGAATTCTCATGTGTTGCTTGTTCTCATAATGAATTGATTATACCAGCTAAAGTTGGGACTAAGACCCCTGATTCTGAAATATATAAAAGGTGAATATGGGCCCGTTCACCTATCATGTGAACCACTTATAGGTGCATATATGAGATGGTTACATGTGTAATTATTGTCAACCTGCAGTTTGGCATTTGGAATTGCTTTTCTCGATTAAGAGCATAATTTTCAGATTATGAAATCAAGACAGTTCATCTTGATAATGCTGGTTTATATCCAAGCTGGTTTAGCATTGAATACCTCCTATTAATGGCTAAACCATTGCTTATGAGAACAAAGCTTCATGTGTTGGTCTAAGATTTTCTAAATTGCATATAGCAGCACTTGTATGCATCAGATCAACAATATATGATAAGTCCTCCCTTCACAATTGGTTTAGGATCAGAAACCAAATATTTTTACTATCTTTTGTTGTGTGGTATATGATTAATTTCTCTACCATAATACACAAAGATATGTTTCCCAAAGATGATTGGGGATATATGTTAGTTTTTCTAACATTTGGGGGATGGAATAAACAGTTGAAAAATATGCTATATGAATCGAATTATCATGATCCTCACTTAGAAGATAATTCAAGTCGAATGCCAGAAGCATTTGCTGATCCAAAATTAAATATCATATTTCAGCTGCAAATGCTCCTATTAAAATTAAAGTCCCTGAAGGATAGAGTTTATTGTACGCATGAAGCGTGGTAGACCAATCGGTTCCAAAGGTAACAATCCTTGAAAAATAGTAGGAGCCAATGATCAAAATGAGGAGGAAATAAGCTCTAGAAGAGCCCACGACATAACATTTCATGAAACTCCCGAAAAAGTTCATGTACCTGAAAATAAAGAAAGTGATGAGATCTCCACAAGTTATGTCGCTTCGGAACTGACACAAAATGATCGTCGACGATATATTTAATACAATATAGTACACAATATTGTAAAAGATTGTGAGGATCGGACTAGCAGTCCAGACACTTGAAGATGTCATACCATTTAGATACAAGTCTTAACCTATATGACTTATTTGGCTAAATCTATATGAAGATCCTTGAAGGATTGAAAATGCCCGAAGCATATAATTCAAAGTCTTGAGAAATGTACTCGATCAAATTATAAAGATCTTTGTACGGTTTAAAGCAATCTGTGCGCGTGTGGTATAATCGCCTCAGTAAATATTTGCTGAAAGAAAGTTACATAAATTATGTTATTTGTCCATGTATTTTTATAAAGAAAATGTCATCAAAATTTGTTACACTTGCTATTTATGTTGGTGACATAAATCTTATTGGAACTCCGGAAGAGCTCCAAGAGGGTCTTAAAAATACTTTTACATGGACAAAGTGTACCCATTAAGTACACCAATGAATATTCAATCACTTGAAGTGAATAAGGATCCGTTCCAACCTCTAGAAGAGGATGAGGAGCTCCTTGGTCCTGAAATACTCTATCTCGGTGTAGATGGTGCACTTATTTATCTTGCTAATGCTAACAAAAGTGGTGCAGATCGTATTGGTAATGCAGATGCAGGTTATTTATCCGATACCCATAAAGCTCGATTTCAAACCGGCAAGCAGGGAGTGCATATGATTGAGATCAGTGATTCATTCGAGAAACATGTGGGTTGGAATGTGATAAAAGACCCACAATATTATACGGAGACAATGTTTCATGCATAGCACTATTAAAGGGAGGATTTATAAAAGGAGATAGAACGAAGAACATTTCACCAGAATTATTCTACATACATGATCTTCAGGAAAATTGTGACATTGATGTGTGCATCAAATTAGTTCAAGTGACAATCCAACAGATTGTCTTTACCAACATCAATTTTTGAGAATATGGTATACAAGATTGGAATGCGGAGACTCAAATATTTGAAATAAGGTTTTCTTAAGGGGGAGTAAAATGCGCGCTGTACTCTTTCTCCCTTACTAAGATTTTTCCCACAGGATTTTCCTTATAAGGTTTTTAATGAGGCAGCTAGCAATGCGTATTACTAAATATGTGTACTCTTTTTCCTTCACTAGGATTTTTTCCCACGTGGTTTTTCCTAGTAAGGTTTTAATGAGGCACATTATCTTTTAATGAACATCCAAGGGGGAGTGTTATAAATATATTATATTATGGATGTTCATTTAGTACTCCGTTGTAAATAAGCTTCCTGAAGAAGCTTATCCATATGGGACTCCACCGTAAATATGTTTATCTATTTAAGTACTCTATTGGAAATAAGCTTCCTGAAGAAGCTTATCACTTCGATACCCGATTATCGATAAATATTAACCCCGGTAGAAGATTATCCATATCGGGTATAATAAGCTTATCCTTTCAGTACCCAGTTATGGATAAATATTACCCCCGGTAAAAGATTATCCATACCGGGTATAATAAACTTATCCTTTCAGTACCCAGTTATGGATAAATATTATCCCCGGTAGAAGATTATCCATATCGAGTATAATAAGCTTATCCTTTCAGTACCCAATTATGAATAAATATTACCCCCGGTAGAAGATTATCCATATTGGGTATAATAAGCTTATCCTTTCAGTACTCTGTTATGGATAAACATTGCTCTCAGTAGAAGATTATCCATATCTGGTATAGTAGCAACTTACACAACAGCTTCCTTTCTTCTATAAATAGAAGAGATTTCAGTTCATTATGTACATCAGTCTGAATTCGAATAATATATCAGTTTCTCTCTATACTTGTCTTTACTTTATAGTCTTTATTTTATAACACTTAATATTTTTTCCTATGCGACAATTTGAATTTATATCTCATTTTTGCGTGTCATTTTGGTTTTTAATGTATTAAAAAGAATAATATTATTTTAAATTTTTATTACCTGAGATAGTATATATTAAAGCAAATATTTTTTTTTGGTAAGTAAATTTTTTTTATTTCACGAACCAAGTATAATCTTTGCAATTCTCATTCATTAGGATCTTGGACATCATGCCCCAAGTCCTATACTTTCCCGTTTCTCCTAATTACAGACAAAAAAATAAAAGGAAACACTGTAAAGCAGTCTAGTACTATCTCAAATTTTAGGATACTCTTTCATCTCCTGTAGCTTGCTATCTAGCTTCTTATATTTATTACCACAACTATGAATTTCCTGTGATATTACCCGTATGATGGCCTTATTTTGCCTAACTTTCCCTTGAAAGATCCTCAAGTTCCTCTCATTCCATATGTGAAAGACGCATGCTGCCAAACAGATTCTATACACATTTGAATTTGCAAATTTCCCCTTTGCATGCACCTCTGCCCATTGAACTTCTTCATTCCACCCTTTTGCTTTCCTTTGGATTCCTTGCCATTCCAATAAGCTATCCCAGATTTGTGATATTACTCCACACTTAAAAAACAAATGTTTTGCACTTTCTAGTTCTCTTGCACACAATGGACACGATAGATCATCAATTTGACTCCATTTTGCCACTCTATCTCTTGTTAACAGCCTCCCATGTAAGTTTAAGTATTGTGAGCACGTGATATTTGCCCTGTATGAGGATTACTCCCAAAAAATTCAAAATAAAATAATTTTCCTTTGTGTGCAATTTTTGAATATTCGTGACATTTTTTGATAATTATTTGTATTTTTGCCTGTGCATGTTAATGTGTTAAATTAATAAAAAATATAAAAATATGTCGCATTTGCATTTGATATTTAATTAAGTTTGTTTTACAAAATGAAAAAATCATAAAAATAATGTATGTTGCATTTTTAGCATTTAATGTCCAAATTGTGTGATTTTATCGTTAATCGCTATTTAATTGTGCGTTAATTATTATTAAGAGTTAATTAGTATTTCCAGATAATTTTGGGTTTTATAATTTAATCTTATCATTTTTAGCTTTATTATTTAGGAAATTGAATAAATAGAAAAGAACAAAAATAGAAGAAGATCGGATTGGGCCTTTTCTTCAATTTTAAACCACAGGCCCAAAGATACCCAACCTTCCCCTACGACCCGGTCCATTTCAAACCGGGTCAACCCAGTCCATAACCCAAAAAAAAACCAACACCCCTATCTCCCTATTTTTCATTTCACAAAAAAACAAACCCAAAAAACCTAAGAACCTACCCGCCCCCTCCCTCTTCTTCTTCTCCAAATCCCTCCAAACCCTAGCAGCCATGGCTGCCTCCTCATCATCACCATCACCTCCGGCAACCATGGCTGCCTACCCCTGCTGCGTCGTCTTCTCCATCGTCACCACCTGCTGTTGCCGCTGCTTTGTCATCTTCTTCGGCACGCAGCGAACCAGTCCAAAATGAGCTTCACCTCCGGCAACTATGGTTGCCTCCCCTGCGACTGCCTTCGAACCAGCACCCTACCGTTGCTGCTGCTGCTTCATCCAATTTCTGCAGCGTCGCCACTGCTGCTCCTGCTACGTCCAACCATGGACGAGCTGCAGTGTCGCTTCTGCTGCCTTCTGCTACGTCCAGCCATGGACGACCACCAAACCTGCCCTCCGTCGAGCATGTTCAGCAGTAGCAGCTGCTACTGCTTCACCGCCTCCTCGCCGCCACTGCTTCGTCTTCAAACGACACCAAACGACCATCTTCTTCTATCGTCCGTTCGTGGTCGTCTTTGGCGTCGAGTTATTTTGTTGCGATAATTGTTTCCGGGCAGATTTGTTTCCGTTCGAGTTCGTCGTTGTTCCAATCCGATTAGTTGGTTTAAGTTTCGTTTCTGTCCGTAATTTGTTTGAAATTTTCGGAACTGAAATCAGATATGTTTGATATTAATTTCGTGTTTATCATTTTTTTATTTTCTTCAGTTTGTTTCATTTTTCTTGTTTATTTTTATGTAGAAATTGTTAGTTTAATTATAATGTTGTTAGTTTTAAGTTGAAGTTCAATTAATTATTTCTTCAGTTTGTGTTTATTAATTTAAAAGGATTTAGTTTTAAGATAGAAATATGTTAGTTTGATAACTTGAATCCTTCGTCTTGACTGTAGTATTGTTAGATTTAGTTTGAGGTTCAATTGGTTATTTAATTTAGTAATTTGAATATGTTTATTTGTTCTGTTTAAGTTTAATTTGAATTTGATGCTCAATGATTTGAATATACTTGTTTGTTATTGTTGTTGAATCTGAAAGTAGATTTGTTGTTTAGAAATATTGTTCAGTCAAAATAATTCCAGTTGTTTCTTTGATGTTCTTCATTTAGTTTGAATTTGTTGATTGAATTTGATTAAGAATTGGTTATAGCTGTTGTATTTTGGTTAAAATTGATTAGTTGAATTGGTTATACCTGATGAGGTAGAATGGTAAATTGCAGTATTTTCAGGGGTAGAATGGTAATTTCAGTAATTTTAGAGGGGTATTTTTGGAATTGAAAATCTGAACAATTATTTATTTTGAGTGCTATGTCCAATAAATTAATAATATTAAAATAATGTATAAAATAATTCATAGTGGAAGACAAGACATAATGGTAGAGAATAATGCATTTGTTTAATCAATAATGGGGGACAAGACATAATGGTGAGGAATAATGCATTTGTTTAATCAATAATGGGGGAACAAGACATAGTGGGATTGCGGGGCTCAAGAAAAGTTGATTAAATAAATAATAATTGTATTTTTTATGTAGTAGTGAGTTTGGTAAGAGAAAATGGATGATTTTATTATTTGATTAATTGATTAAGGGGTCTGTGATGAGACATAAATAGAGCAGACTTGGACAAAATTTTAAAAAAAGGAGCTGAAAATAGAGAGAAAAAATTCGAAAAATATTAAAAGATTTTTAGGGATTCGAATTTGAAGAGAGTTTAAAAGAAAGAATTTTCTGAACATTAAGAGAGAATTAAGGGTTAAACATTAACCGGTCTTTCAATAAAGTAAAAATAAAAAAAGAAGTTCACTTTGTTATTACCCGTTGATTATTATTGGTGTTTCTGGATTTTCATGTGGTTTGTTTCTCGAGTTTAATTGGTTATTTGCTACTACTTCACTGGTTATTGCTGGATTTTATTCTGTTTTCAAATCTGTCACTAGGTGTTCCGTTTGTTGGATATTGCTGGTTATTTGTTGTTGTTGCTGTGTTACATACGACTTTGCTGACTTTCTTCTTCTTGTGTTGGCAATACCAGGTACACAACTGTAATTTTGGCATTTTTGTAAGCTGAAATGTGAAAGTATGAATGCATATGAAGAATGGAATTTTAAAGTTTTAATTTAGCTTTTTCGTTTCTTTTACTAATTGTATTTAGGCTATTTCATGTATTATTATTCTGTAAATTTCTGTCGCTCTGCATAACTAGGCATCTGGTAGTGATGTATTAAATAATACTTTGCTTTAACTTGATTATTAGGTAGTATATATTTAAGCATGCTCATTACTGTCAAACTGTTTAATAATTAGAATAAGAGGAAAATAACATAAGTCGGTCTTTATTAAATCGGCTTGGCAAAACTGATTAAGTTCACTAGTTATGAAGGTTTTAATATTGTCAACATTAAGTTAATCGAAAACATGTAGCTAAATTTAGTTAAAGCATGAATTTAAATTAATTTCGCGAATTAAGCATTATGGCATGATTTGAGTTCAAACAAGGCGAGTTAATGTTAAATTTAATAAATTTTGGAAATATGCATTAGTAATTAAGATTGATTCTAATTTTCAGTAGTTGTAAATAATTAATTTCAACAGTTCAAGTCATCTAACAGTGCGAGTTTAATCTGGTTATGGGATAATTAGTTTCTTTTAAATATATATTATTTGACAATTCCATATTGTATTTATAATTACAATTTTAGTAATATTCCTTTCCGTTAATATTTGTCTTAACCTAGCATTTAATATGTTATTTTTAAGTATGTAATTAATTAGAATTTTTTCTCTTTTATTTTTTTTAGAGACAAATTTAATAGGAAAAAATGTAGGCACTTTATGATTATCCTTTTAGAATAAATAAGATGAGCCTCGCCCAATAAAACGCACAAATTGAGGGGCCCTCGATAAATGTTTAATTGAGTACTTAGACTTCGGGATGAGCCGTTTAGCAAATTTCACGGCCTTCCCCAAAGTAATAAAGCGTTAGACTCTTTTTGGCACGATTTTAATAATATTACATCCCTAAACTCGGGTGCGCATTTATGCAACCCAAATCCAAATTTCAACGGAGTCAAAATGTGTCAACAACCACGGGTGCATTGATTGCGACGTGGTTCGAAACGCATTTTCACGACGTTGCAATTCTATTAAAAATAATAATAAAAGCGGTTTAAAGTTGATAAAAGCACATAAATTATAATATGCATTAAAATCAGATATCTAGCCATTACAACAGTTTAAGCAACCGTGCTAGGACCACGGGATTCGGGAGTGCCTAACACCTTCCCTCGGGTCAACAGAATTTCTCACTTAGAATTTCTGGTTCGCAGACTTCATTTGGAAAGTCGAATATTTTCCTCGATTCGGGATTCAATCGGTGACTTGGGACACCATAAATCTCCCAAGTGGCGACTCTGAAATAAGTAAATAAATTTCGTTTCGATTGTCCTTTAATTGGAAAAACTCCCTTATACCCTATGAGGTAGGAAAAAGGAGGTGTGACAAGTATAGTATGAATAGCCATCTAGGAGCTCCATAGTTGTTACAGATTAATCTTCTCCATGAGCATTTTGGATAATCATCCTGGAACTTCTTGTACATCTTTTGTATAGTGAAGCCTTGCATCTGATTGAGTTCTTCTTCTTGTATCCCCACTTCTTTTAGATATTCAGCAGCCTTTAGTATCTTCTGTACAATCCAAGACGCCTGCATTGGTTTGCTCTTCCACAGACTAGCTCTCCTTCCATAGTAACAATGTATCCATTTTACCCATAGTTTATCCTTCTTATTGCATATGTTCCACAATAATTTGCACACAGTTGCCTTGTTCCACAATTGGATGTCCATAATGTAAAGCAAATATTTATGATATGCTAAGATTATGAAGTTTTATCATTTTAAAAAAAATTTGTAAATAGTCTATTATTATAGTGGTAGCCTCTCACTCACCAACTTTATTTAAAAATAATTTAATTATGCTTAGTGAGACAATAAATATTGAGATAAGTATTTATGATTTGTTTGTTTAAAAAAATATTTTTTTTCTTTCTTAAATTTCAAATAAATCGTGATGAAAAATATACACTGACTAATATTATTGTAAGTTGTAGCCCACCACTCACCAACTTGTCAATCTTTCTACCACTTAATGCCCGATATAGTTTGCCACTCTTACTTGTTTATGAATTGTTCTTTCAACTCCCGGTGCTTTTGCAAAATATTTTCCTATAGTAATGTACAGTCTCATCATTTATTTATTTTTAATAAGGTAAATTGTATGTACAGTCTCATCATTATTGATTCCTAGCCACATATTTATCAGAAGACCGTGAATTACAGCATGATGGACCATGGCAAGTTGTTCTGCGCCAAAAAATAAACACAAGAAAATGTTCACTACATCTTGTAACTCTAGGCTGAGCAACATCCAACATTTTCGCTCCTGCTTTGCACTAAAGTGGCCAACTCTTCAATCATGTAAGGATACTACATCATATTCCAACCTGAAAAAAGATCGTGTGTCAATAGGGTAAAAAAGTAATAATACTTCCTTAATTCACTACCATTTAACCTTGCAACTCATTTTGATAGCCTCGTAAAATTAAGGCCATAACCACATTGTACCTTAGTATACAACTACCTTTATCATCCTCAAGGCTCAAAGAACGGTTGAGGAAGAGAACAACAACAACAACAATGTGGAAGAGCTATATGTCAAGCTCAAAAAGAAAGTAATTAGCATCAGCCTCACAGTAATAAATACATTAAGATATTATCGAACATTACCAACAATATAGTAACGATAAACAATTGTTAACTTCAATTATTGATGTAAGTCGTTTCAAAGGGATGATCTACTCTCAAATAAACACCAGTTAAAGTAGACAGCTAAAGCTAAACAGATACCATATTCTAATATTGGCAAAAGCAAAGAGAAGCTCCAGCATTAACAAGCCCATAAAGTATATAATGCGAGTGTTAAATTACTTCGAAAAGCTAACTATTACTCAAGGAACAAAATGAACAGAAAATACACGGCTGATTCAATAAGCCAATATCAAACTGGATAGATTTTTGCCGCATTTTTCACAAGTTAGTGAATCCTAAAAAAGATTATGACTCAAGCAGCTAGTGAAATTCAATGTAATTGCTCCAACTGTCCATCTTTGGCTTTTAATTTCTAGCTACAATGAAGATTTAATCAAAGATATTTACGCAAGTCAAAGTCAAGTGAGACATACATCTGTGACCAAAATAAATTGGTGACCATTTGACCCAACTTGAACTTCGACTAATTTATATCAGTAGTTAAATATGTATATTTCAACTCTGGATAAGGCTTTATTTTTAACAATATATGATAGGTGATTGACATTTCATTGCACCCTTCCATGCTTTATCTTCTAGTTCCTTTTCCCCTCAAAACTAATATTCATATTTTTTAGCTCCTTAACTGCAACATGTTTCGTATGCTTGTGCTTTATAAAAACTAATTTCATGCTTTAGATCTAAATAAATCTATGGGAGCCAAAAATTAATAACCAGACAAAGAATATCTTTGTTATGTACTTATGAAAGTGCTTATTGTCCAAAACTTTTCGGAGCCAAATTTCAGAAAAAAATATGGGAAATTTTCCTACATAATTTTCAGCAGAAAGGTTAATGTCTCCGAAAGAGAGACTTGAACTGTATAATTAAGTAGGGTATCTTACTTGTTTTCATTTATTTGTTAAACTCATATACAAACATTGCCCAAAGCTAAAGGCCTCATATGCGGCAAATTTAGACATCAATAGTTAAACATCTATTTTCAACTCAAATAAGAAGTATCATAGGTATAGTGTTGAAGATAAATTACAGTAACACATTTATATACCGAGACACAAAGTAGCAGATTGATGCCAACATGGTTACATTTGTAGAGAAAATGTTGAAAGAAAGCATAGTCTACAACAAGCAACCTACATAACTGATATGTACCAGTTTTATAATCAAAAATAGATAGTAGCAATTTCATAAAAAAAATTCTCATATCATTAATCATGTAAAGCGGGAATTATAAACTCAATAATGAGAACCTTCTTAATACTTTCAAATGTATACTCAATATAGAATTTCTCTAGCAAGTTACCTGGGGGATCCAAGGTCAAAATATCATCACACTTGATGTTGGACTCACCATATTTGTTTGTCTTCTCCAATGTGGATAGGAAATAATGTCAAATAATTTTATTGATGTTCCTATTTTTAAAGTATTAAATGATATAAAAAAAGGCAATGATTAACTTTCTTTCGATATTAACTATTATACCCAATCGGTAGACATTTGGAAAGTCAGAAGAACCAATTTCAGATCGAGAGAACAAAATTTTAATAATTTTTTAGTAAGCAGCAAATATCACAAATAGAGGATGCACAAAGTCACCAAAATGCTTATTTTAAAACAATACGTTTAATTGTTAAATGCTCTTGACTATATATGCACAATCATCATTGTTATTAATAATTCACAACTGATTCTTTCGTCTTTTGCTTCAAAATCAATTGAAGCATCTCCAAGAATTCATTGTATGTGGTTACCAGAAGCTCCATTTAGAGAGGCATACAATAATATGGGAGGTCACAGAAACATATGATTCTTTGTTGGCTAGTGAAAGAGAAGACTTTGATTTTCAAATGCATCTCAACCAAACCACAAATTTCTTGAACTGCTCCATAGAAAGAGTAAGCAGAGCATCAGAGAAGCATTTGTCTTAAAAAAATTCAGCCTTTCATGTGGAGACAACAACAACAACAACAACCCAATGTAATCTCACAAGTGGGGTCTGGGGAAGGTAATATGTACGCAGACCTTACCTCTACCCGAGGGACAAAGAGGATGTTTCCAGGAGACCCTTGGTGGAGACAACCAAGTCAAAACTTACTACCAACGGTTACATTCCAATAAATCAAAGCGACTTTTGATTCTAGAAAGAAGATGTAGAGTAGAAAAAAGGCTCAGTTGAAGAATCCAATTTAACTCACCGGAAGTACGACGAAAAGGTCTTATTTGATGCGTATTGACCTTCTGGAAATCAACTATGTAAAAATCAAATATTCAGAATCAAACACACTAAAATAAAAAACAAAAAAAAAAACACAAATGCAAATATAATTTTATTGGATTTATGAAGTATCTAAAAATGAAGATTGTAAATCGATAATCCACTATGTGATTTAGACTCGTCATTGTTGATTTAGAATAAAGAATCTAAATCGATACTCTCCAAGTTCTTCGCCTGCACCCCAAAGTATGTAATTAGTCTTAACTTTTCACTAGATTGGTTACCTGAACATCTCTTTTCATGCGTTTGGTAAAACCCATTTCTCAAAAGAAGCCATATCGTACGTTACACAATCAAAATTTGAAAGAAAAATCTGAACTCTAAAAAATAGAATCGAATGATACATGCTCACTCAGACAGAACAAAGCAAACTAAACAGAACACAAAGATCCACTTAAAAAAGGGAAAAAATAAAATTTTAAAAATTTCAAAAATCAAGGTCAAAAGTACCAGAAGACTGTTGAAGTATGAAAAAGAAGACTGTTGAAGTATGAAAAGAAAGTACGGAGGGTGAGTAAGTGAAAGAAGAGAATACTGTGTAACTGAAAAATAATAAGAAGAAGAAGAAGGCGACAAAATCCGGCCATGTAGTCACTTGCTGGAGTTCCCGGAAGATTCAAGCCCCAAATTATACCATTTTGGAATACTCCAAATGAACCCTTGAAGTGGTCGTGACAAGTATATTACACGTGTTTGATACGTGAGGTTATAAGGATACGAATGGTGTCAGACAATTGTTTATGTTTCTGCTCATGTTCTGGGCAATAGATGCCATATAAACATGAGAAGTTTAAAAGTTTATCAGAATCCTTTTGGTAGTAAATAAGGTAGTAAATAAAGCAAGACTAAACTTTGTGAAGCATTTTTAGGAGTGAAAGATTAGGCTCAATTGTAGTAATTACCATGTAATTATATGCTTATGAACCCAGTCCTTGACAAAGAGTTAAATTGGTTTTTTCCTTTCTTGTGTCTGCTACCACACTACAAATGATAATGGACTCAACTAAAGCTGTGTGTTCGCCTCCTTCACAAAAGAGCACTCTGTTCTGCAAGTATCATCTTCTTCTTCTCGTAGATTTTCTTCTCTTAATCACTAAACCAATCACTAATGCTCAAAAGAATGAATTACCCTTTTTATCAATCTCAAACAGGGTTCAGAAAAGCGCCCGCTTCCTCGCTTTAAGCGAGAAGCGAAGCGGAGCGGGAGGTTGGGCGCTACTCCAATTAAAAGCGGCTCAGGTAAAGAAAGCGAGAAGCGGTGAAGCGGATCGAAGCAGAAGAAGCAGTCGCTTTTTGAATTAAAAGACCTAAAGTTTTTTTTCAATTAGAAGACCAAATCGCTGACTTCTGTTCCAGACCCAGTAGTTTCTTCGACTTCTTCAACAGCAAACTAGGGTTCTAAACTAGCGATTTCTTCCTCACTAAAACGGTAAAACCAGCAATTTCTTCAAGCAAACTAGGGTTCTTCTTTTCTTCTTCAACACTACAACAACAGCTTTCAAGTTTCAACAGGTATGTTTTGCTTTTGCACCAGATAAAGAACTGGACATGGGCTTAGAATAAAGGAACCTAAAATTGATAATGTACATACTTGGCATTTTCTGGTACTTGACAAGAGGGGTTGCTCTGATGGTAAGCAATCTCCACTTCCAACCAAGAGGTTGTGAGTTCGAGTCTCCCCAAGAGCAAGGTGGGAAGTTCTTGGAGGGAAGGATGCCGGAGGTCTATTTGGAAACAGCCTCTCTATTGTTGTTGTTGTTGTTGAGTACATCCAAAATGTACTTCCTTGCCTTCGAGTTCTTGCATAAACATGAACTCTCCAGTTTCTTGCTTAATACATGCTAAATCTTCAATTCTTCTATAACTACTACGACGAGCTGGAAGGATTTCATGATGCTTTGTTATACCTAAATCATTTGACCAGATGGCGTGAAAAGAAAATTGTGAAGATTATCAATGTCAAAGAAACATGCGATAAGGCACGAATAGATATATAAAAACCCCACTAATATAAGGAAAATAAGTAAAGTAGGCCACAATGACCAAAACAGAAGATCCACAAAAGAACATTAGGAACTTTACACCAAAAAAAGCAGCCAAAACAGCAGAGAAAAATTCAGAGACGGGTTTAGCAAGAAAAGTGAAAACTTCATCTCTTACTCTTCAAATACGAGTCACCTAGAAATCACTATCAAATGGCTTCTCCATTAGAGGCCATTCCCGTTTCTTTCCTTGAAGTCGAAAAGCAATCGAAATCTATGTAATGAAAGTAAGAGATGAAGTTTAATTGAAGATTAAAACCCTCAATTTCAAACCCTAGCCTAAAATCTCAAATTCCTAGATGAAATTATAATGTGAAAGATATTACCTGCATGCAATGATTTAGGGAATCTTTGTTCCAAGTCAGAATTTGGTTCCCATACTACAAATCTGCAATAAAACCCAAATGGCAGAAGTGAAATTAGTAAGCAAAAAGCTAAGTGGAAGAAGAAGAACAAATAAACTCAGCAAAGGATGGAATGAAAAAGCAGAAGGATCTCTGATTGCAAAGAGGAACCAGAAGGAAAAGCATAAGCCTAACACACCTGGAAGTCAATAAGGTTATACCATTACCATAATATCCCCAAAGAAAGTTAAATATACAGGAATACCCTTGGTCGTCCAAGGAATCTGTGGTAGCACGAGATCCTGTGGCTGGCACCTGGATCATCTATCCCGGAGGCCTGTGGCTGGCCAGAAGCAACACCCTCCGTTTCCTCCAACTCAATCTCAACATCATCCACCTGGGATCATCCTCCTCCTCTTTGGAGCTCTTTCAATCTCTGCTCCGAAACCTGCTCTGTCTGAGCTGCTGGTGGCATAAGAGACGCTCAAGAAGTGGTCGGCGTCAAAGCAGGGATTTCTCTCCAAGGGGGAGGCTCTATTGCCAACATCTTTAATAGTGTTAGGGAAGGCGAATGTGGTGGCCGACGCTCTCAGTCGGAAGTCCCTGGGTAGTTTGGCTCATTTGGGAGCGGATTAGAGGCCTTTGGCTCGGGAGGTTTATCAATTGGCCAGTCTGGGGGTTCGTATTTCGACCTCAGATGAGGAAATCTTTGCCCGAGGGTTCAACCTTGCCGAGGAGATAGCCGAGGCAAAGGCACGAGAAAACCGATGCCAGGTTTCTTGTCTCCTCTAATGATGAGGATGTAGCGAGTGGATCCGGAGACGGGCAAGGTGAAGAAGATGTTCCCGGGGCGACTTTCATGAGGGCAATGACAATCATATTCCACGACATGATACACAAGGAGATCGAAGTTTATGTGGATGATGTAATTATAAAGTCGAGAAAGCAGTCTGATCATGTCAGATATTTGAGAAAATTCTTCCAAAGGACAGGTACAATCTTAAGCTCTTATATTGCTTCCTAGGGATAGGTCATGCATTTGTGACACCGGATTTTTGGATGGTTATGAGATTGTTTAATATTAAATTTGTTAAAGACATCATCTTATCTCAGTGAATTTCTTCATTTATTGTTTAATTGTATAAAAGGAACGATTTCAATAAGTCCTAAAACGAAAATTTAATTAAAACCCATTAACAAAATTGACAAACCGAGGCCCGAACCGATAACCCAATAGTGAAAAAGTTCTAAATTGTTACCGAACGGTTAACCCAATAACCCGATACCAATAACCCAATAAACAATTAACGATTCGGGTTATCGGTTTTACCCGATATATGCGCTTACTCTGCCAAACAAGATTGAGTATGAAGATGAACAAGGTGCACAATCATCAGAGGTTCCAAATGCTGATTCTCCAACATTGGAACCCAAACATACATATTGTCAAGAGGACAAGGAATCTTTGGTCATGGCGGGGCGGTGACAATGGTTTCTTAGGCCGTATTTGATGTCCGGGACAAATATTAGGCGATTCCAGGACAGATTCCATCCGGGCCCAAGGCGGAAGGCATGGGCTATTGCATACAAAAATTTGGGACTCACGCGGATTTCTAGTTGCCGAGAAACTCAGTGGAAAATTCAAAAATACCCAACTTGGGCAAAAAGAGAGATTCCTCGGCATATCGTTCACATGATATTTTCACTTCATTTCGCAATTTTGCAACAAAAATGAAAGTAATTGAGAAGATCCAAGAGGCAGCTAAAGATGAAAACAGGGTAGTATTTTCCTTTGAATTTTTCCCACCAAAGACAGAAGATGGGGTTGAAAATTTATTCGAAAGAATGGTAAGAATGGTAGCACACAATCCATCATTTTGTGATATAACATGGGGTGCAGGTGGTTCAACAGCAGATCTAACTCTTGAGATTGCTAAACGAATGCAAAATATGGTGTGTGTTGAAACTATGATGCATTTGACATGTACAAATATGCCTGTTGAAAAGATTGATCATGCTCTTGATACTATTAAGATTAATGGTATTCAAAATGTTCTTGCTCTTCGTGGTGATCCTCCTCTCATGGTCAAGATAAGTTTGTTCAAGTTGAAGGTGGTTTTGCTTGTGCCCTCGATCTGGTAATTTCTCTACTTAATTCTTTTTGTTTTATTTAGGATCTAGTAGTGAAGGGTAGCCTTGGCGTAACCGATAAAGTTGTTTCCATAGGTCACGGGTTCGAGTCGTGGAAACAACATCTTGCAGAAATGTATAATAGACCCGTGTGGTCCGGCTCTTCGCCGAACTCCATGTATAGCGGGAGCTTAGTGCACCGGGTTGCCCTTGACATCTAGTAGTCTAATAGGATATTGTAGATATTGTAATCCTTGAATTGTGTGACCGTCTTATCTAAAAGTTGAAGCTGTTAGAGAGGACATAATTTTAGTTACTCAATTATATTATGTCTCGACATGTACCTTCACGTGTGGACCTGATTCATAGGCCCACCATATGGAAAAATATGTGATGATTCATATCACACGTATGTTGAAGGGAAGCCTTGGAGCAACGGTAAAGTTGTTTTTCGTGTGACCTATAAGTCACTGGTTCGAGCTGTGGAATCAGCAATTGATGCTTGCATCAGGGTACACTAATATGAATTGTTGAACTTGATTCATTTCATTTAAAAGATTAAGTTGTTAGATAGAGCATACTTTTAATTACTTAATTATATTATGTCTCAACACGGGTGGACTTGATTCATGAACCTAACATATGACAAAGTTTAAGCTGTTAGAGTGAGCACACTTTTAATTACTTATTTATTCCGTGTGACCTTTAGGTTACGGTTTCGAGCCATGGAAGCAGCCACTAATGCTTTGCATTAGGGTAGACTGTCTACATCACCCCCTTGGGGTGCAGCCCTTCCCTGGACCCTGCGTGAATGCGGAATGCTTTGTATACCGGGCTACCCTTTTTCACATGTAGGCTTGATTTTTGGACCCAACTCATTGAAATATTTTTTGCTTTTTGGGTGGCGATGAGATTTCAGCTTAGGACTTATTGTTTGCTTGTCTGATACCATGTTAAATTGTGCAACCACCTCATCGATGTTGTAGATATCGTACTTGTTGAATTGTGTAATCATTTCATCTAAAAGTATAAGCGGTTAGAGATATCATTACTTTTAGTCACTTATATATATTATGTCTCGGTACGTCCCTTCACTTGTGGACCTGATTCATGGACCCAACACATCTAATGATGTAGGCGAGCACAATTTTGCAAACGAAATGACTTACTAGCCACAGCATATCATGAGACAACCTACTATTACAAAAGATTTGCTTAATTATATGATATCTTGGAAAAAAACTATGTTGTATCTCAACACGTCCCTTCACGTGCGAGCTTGATTCTTAGACGCAACTTATCGAAAGACTTTTTGCTTTTTGGGTGGCAATGAGATTTGATTTGAGGACCTGTTACCTACTCTGATACCATATTAAATTGTGAAACCACCTCGTCTAAAAGTTTTGAACTTTTGGAAAGAGCACATTTTTAATTGCTTAAAGAGTAATTATGTTATGGCTGGTGTAAGTTTGTGTTAGTATTAATTGATATTCTTTTTTGTTTTTAGATGAAGCATATTCGTGCCAAGTATGGGGACTACTTTGGGATAACTGTTGCTGGTTATCCAGGTTAGCTACTAAGATCTTGGGCTTTGAGTTATTTATTTGGACAAATATGGACCATGATTTACTTATTCCACATTAGTTTTGAAGCAAAATGAGTTTTTTTCTGATGTTTTGTGTGCTGTTACTGACTACTATTTTGATTCTTTGTCAGAGGCACATCCCGATGTTATACCTGCTAATGGAATAGCTACACAAGAGATATATGAAAATTGTTGAAGTTTGGCAAAATGCCAAAGTCCCACATTGGTTGGGAGTTAAGTTTGGGGGGATTTTTCCCCTATAAAAGAAGGCCTAATGTTTAGGATTGAAACACACCTCTCATTTGCCTTCTCATCTGTTTAAGGCATTTGTATCTTCTCTCTTTAGTATTATTTCACTTGTATTTTTGGAGTGAAATAAAATATTGGTTGTGTCCGAGGAGTAGGCAAAATTAGCCGAACCTCGTAAATTCTGGTGTTCCCTTTATTGTTGCTTTATTGTCTTATTTATTATTTGGTGGCTGTCATAATTTTGGTATAGTAGTTGTGACTTATTCACACTATATACATTTGGCTTCCGCAACAATTGGTATCAGAGCCAAGGTACTGTCTAAGTATGCTCTGTGGTTGCAGCATAGTCTGATCTTCCACATCAGAAAAGATTTATCTTGGTAACTGAGTCAAGGTTCTGTCTGAGTATGCTCTGTAGTTGCAGCTTAGTCTGATCTTCTACATCAGAAAGGAAATAATCTTGATTTGTGTCGTCAGCTATTAAATAATATTTGTGTCAAAGATGGGAGACAATAAACAAGAAGAATCTACATCAAGTGTCAACAATACGTCATCATTGGCATCTTCGCTTATGACAAGAATTGTGTCAAATGCGAAATTTGCGGTCGAAATATTTGACGGGTCCGGACATTTTGGGATGTGGCAAGGCGAGGTTCTAGATGTCCTTTTTCAACAAGGGCTAGATCTGGCCATTGAAGAAAAGAAACCAGATGTTATTGGAGAAGAAGATTGGAGAATTATCAACCGTGTTGCTTGCGGTACCATTCGATCCTACCTTGCTAGAGAGCAGAAATATCCATACACAAAGGAAACTTCTGCAAGTAAATTATGGAAAGCACTGGAGGATAAATTTTTGAAGAAAAACAGTCAAAATAAATTGTACATGAAGAAGAGACTGTTTCACTTCACCTATGTTCCTGGTACCACGATGAATGAACATATCACCAGTTTCAATAAGTTGGTCACAGATTTGCAAAATATGGATACAACTTATGATGATGGTGACTTGGCCTTAATGTTGTTGGCGTCACTTCCTGATGAGTACGAGCACCTTGAAACTACTCTACTCCATGGAAATGACGAAATTTCTCTCAGAGAAGTTTGTTCAGCTTTGTACAGCTATGAACAAAGAAAGCGAGAAAAACAGAAGGGCGGAGAAGGAGAAGCACTGTTTGTGAGGGGTCGTCCTCAAAATCAAACGAGGACAAAGAAGGGAAGATCCAAGTCAAGATCCAGACCCAGCAAAGATGAATGTGCCTTTTGTCGAGAAAAAGGGCACTGGAAGAAAGACTGTCCGAAGTTGAAGAATAAGGCCAAACATAACAATGGAAAGGCTATTATGGATTCAAATGTAGCTGATTGTGATGATTCAGACTTCTCATTAGTTACAACAGAGTCATCAACATCTTCAGACATATGGTTGATGGACTCGGCTTGTAGCTATCATATGTGTCCCAACAGGGACTGGTTCGTGGAATTTCAAGAAGGAGAATATGGAGTCGTCCACACAGCGGATAACAGCCCTCTTACCTCATATGGCATTGGTTCAATACGATTAAGGAACCATGATGGAATGATCAGAACATTGATAGATGTTCGATATGTACCGGATTTGAAGAAGAATCTCATCTCTGTGGGAGCCCTAGAATCAAAAGGGTTCAAAATCATTGCAGAAAATGGAGTGATGAGAGTATGCTCCGGTGCACTAGTGGTAATGAAGGCTAATCGGAAGAATAATAATATGTATCGCTATCGTGGCAGTACAGTTATTGGGACAGCGACAGTGACATCCAGTGACGACAAAGAGGCAGAAGCAACCAAGCTATGGCACATGCGCTTGGGACATGCTGGAGGAAAATCCTTGAAAACTCTATCAGATCAAGGATTGTTAAAAGGAGTAAAGGCTTGCAACTTGGAGTTTTGTGAGCATTGTGTCAAAGGGAAACAGACAAGGGTTAAATTTGGTACAGCGATCCATAATACTAAAGGCATTTTGGATTATGTACACTCTGATGTTTGGGGTCCTTCCAAAACACCTTCATTGGGTGGGAAGCACTATTTTGTAACCTTTGTTGATGATTTTTCTCGAAGAGTGTGGGTGTATACAATGAAAAACAAAGATGAAGTGCTGGGAATTTTTCTCAAATGGAAGACGATGGTGGAGAATCAAACAGGCAGGAGGATCAAGTGTATTCGCACAGACAATGGAGGTGAATACAAAAATGATCATTTCAATAAGGTCTGTGAAAATGATGGCATCGTCCGACACTTCACTGTTAGACATACACCACAACAGAATGGAGTGGCAGAACGTATGAACCGGACCTTGCTGGAGAAGGTACGGTGTATGTTGTCCAATGCTGGCTTGGGCAAAGAATTTTGGGCTGAGGCAATTACATATGCATGCCACCTCATTAATCGTCTACCATCTGCTGCTATTGATGGCAAAACACCATTTGAAAAATGGTACGGAAAACCTGCTGTAGATTATAACTCTTTGCACGTGTTTGGCTCAACTGCATATTATCATGTGACGGAGTCAAAATTGGATCCAAGGGCAAAGAAGGCTATTTTTATGGGAATTACTTCTGGAGTCAAAGGATATCGCTTATGGTGTCCTATGACAAAGAAAGTAATATTCAGCAGAGATGTTACCTTTGATGAATTTGCTATGGTAAATAAGGTAACAGAAGATACCAAACAAAATGAAGGTGCTTCTAAGCAGGTGGAGTTTGAGGGAAAATTTATTTTTCCTACACAAGAAGCAGAGGAGGAAACAAATGAAGATTACCCTCTGGAAGGAGAGCCAGTAGAGGAGATTCCAACTCAGGAATCTCAACAACAACTTGAATCAATAGCAACCAGCAGGCCAAAAAGAACAATAACGAAACCTGTTCGTCTCATAGAGACGGTTGCTTGTGCAACCTCAATTGTAGCTGATGATGTTCCTACTACTTATAAAGACGCTGTCCAAAGTTCAGAAGAAGATAAGTGGAGGATTGCCATGAATGATGAAATACAGTCCCTTCATCAGAATCATACATGGAGATTGGCCAATCTCCCGAAGGGAAAGAAAGCAATTGGGTGCAAATGGGTATTTGCAAAGAAAGAAGGATTTCCTAACCAATTAGATGTTCGCTACAAAGCAAGATTGGTGGCCAAAGGATATGCTCAAAAGGAGGGAATTGATTACAATGAAGTGTTTTCTCCAGTTGTAAAACATTCCTCCATTAGAATTATGTTGGCTTTGGTAGCACAATTGGATTTGGAACTAGTTCAGATGGATGTAAAAACTGCGTTTTTACATGGAAACTTGGAGGAGGAAATCTACATGACTCAGCCAGAAGGATTCAAAGTTGCTGGAAAAGAAAATATGGTGTGCAAACTTGAAAAATCGTTGTACGGATTGAAACAATCTTCTAGACAATGGTACAAGCGATTTGACGAGTTTATGTTGCGGCAAGGGTACAAGAGAAGCAAATACGATCATTGTGTGTATTTGCACAAGCTTAAAGATGGTTCCTTTGTATATCTTCTCCTATATGTTGATGATATGTTGATAGCTTCCAAGAATTTGGAAGAAATTGATAAGTTGAAGATTCAACTGAAGAAGGAGTTCGAGATGAAGGATTTGGGTGAGGCAAAGAAAATTCTTGGCATGGAGATAATTAGAGATAGACGTTCAAAGAAACTCTGTTTATCTCAAAAGGAATATTTGAAGAGAGTACTTCAACGTTTTGGCATAGATGACAAGACTAAGCCAGTTAGTACTCCACTTGCTTCCCATTTTAAGCTAAGTACTACTATGTCGCCAATGGATGAAGCTGAACGAGAGTATATGTCAAAGGTACCATACGCAAATGCTGTTGGTAGCTTGATGTATGCAATGGTTTGCACAAGGCCTGACATTTCACAAGCTGTTGGAGTTATTAGCAGATATATGCACAATCCAGGGAAGGAGCATTGGCAAGCTGTGAAGTGGATTCTACGGTATATTCATAATACTGTAGATGTCGGGTTAGTTTTTGAGCAGGAAGACAATCAGTTTGTAGTTGGATATTGTGACTCAGATTTTGCGGGTGATATGGACAAACGAAGATCAACTACTGGTTATGTGTTTACTTTTGCAAAGGCACCAGTTAGTTGGAAGTCTACTTTGCAGTCAACAGTTGCTTTGTCTACAACAGAGGCAGAGTACATGGCTATTACAGATGCTGTGAAAGAGGCAATTTGGCTTCAAGGATTGCTAAAGGAGCTTGGTGTTGAACAAAAAGGTATCACAATTTTTTGTGATAGTCAAAGTGCTATTCAATTAGCGAAGAACCAAGTTTATCATGCAAGGACGAAGCACATTGATGTTCGGTATCATTTCGTACGAGAAATCATAGAAGAAGGTGGAGTCACGGTGAAGAAAATTCATACTACAGAGAATCCTGCTGATATGCTGACAAAGGTGGTGACTGCGGTCAAGTTTCAACATTGTTTGGATTTGATCAACATTGTTGAACACTGAAGATTGAAGATGAAGACACAACCAAAATTTGTTATTGAGAGAGAATTGAAAATGTGGAATTTTGCCAAGGTGGAGATTTGTTGAAGTTTGGCAAAATGCCAAAGTCCCACATTGGTTGGGAGTTAAGTTTGGGGGGATTTTTCCCCTATAAAAGAAGGCCTAATGTTTAGGATTGAAACACACCTCTCATTTGCCTTCTCATCTGTTTAAGGCATTTGTATCTTCTCTCTTTAGTATTATTTCACTTGTATTTTTGGAGTGAAATAAAATATTGGTTGTGTCCGAGGAGTAGGCAAAATTAGCCGAACCTCGTAAATTCTGGTGTTCCCTTTATTGTTGCTTTATTGTCTTATTTATTATTTGGTGGCTGTCATAATTTTGGTATAGTAGTTGTGACTTATTCACACTATATACATTTGGCTTCCGCAACAATTGGTATCAGAGCCAAGGTACTGTCTAAGTATGCTCTGTGGTTGCAGCATAGTCTGATCTTCCACATCAGAAAAGATTTATCTTGGTAACTGAGTCAAGGTTCTGTCTGAGTATGCTCTGTAGTTGCAGCTTAGTCTGATCTTCTACATCACTGATATTTTCCTCAAATTTGTCAATGACTGCCGCCAAATTGGAATTACTTGCCCCATCGTTCCGGGTATCATGCCTATTAACAATTACAAGGGCTTCTTGCGCATGACTGGTTTTGTAAGACTAAGGTATCCCCATATTTTGGAGTACAGACTTTACCTCTGTGTTCATTTGTATGTTAAGCTTGTGAAACGACATATTACTTTACTCTTATTGAAATGCATGGTAACCCCAAAGTTATGGAGATGTTATATTGTCCAAAGTTCGGTTAGGTACCGTCAAGTTGGTGGCTTTTATTTTCAGCCTTAATATTACAGTCTCTCAATGTTGTTAAAGGCTCGCTTGATGTGTGCTTAAGTTCTAAAGCTCGCGATACATATGTTGTGCGCTTTGCTCACTTATAGTAGTCTAGGCAGTAAGGCGCTTAGCTTGGGCATGTGCCTCATTGCCCATGTGCTCTATCTTTTTTAAGAGAGAAGCTATAGACAATAAATATCGTTGACAAAATGATACATTAACTGTTAAAAAAACATTATGACTAAACTTTTTTTGTGATTAGGAACAAGAAATTAGTAATTTAGAATAAGAAAACAAGGCACTAAAAATTTAAACTACATCTTTCATCTAAAACAAAAATTTAAAAGGTTTTTGAATTTGATTGACATGATTTTTACTTCATGTAGTTCGCTTTATTATTATTTTTTTGAAATCTCCAAATAATTATTGCTTCGTATTTATTGTTATTTTTTCGCATTACAGATATATTTTTATTTTTTCTTCATTAGCGCGTTATTTCACACTCCTAGTTAGATTTTTGCATCTTCTTTCCATCTGTTGCTTTTGCTGTAACACTGTGAGTCGTCTTCCTTAATTGAATATGTTAGTTGAGTTGTTCGCATTTCGAATCCGTGTCTAAATGGTCGTGCTTTCCTTACCCGTTATTATGTTTTACGTAAACGGTGTTGCTGATTAAGACAATACGTTGATCATGTGTGATGCTTGCTTAAAGGCTGATTAGCAGCTCCTGCTTCAGCTTCGTAGATACTCAGTTTTCCTTTATTATGTTGTAGATTCCAGAAGAGATAATGGCTGCGTTGGAACCTATTAAGGACAACGAGGAGGCTGTCAAAGCCTATGGAATTCACCTTGGAACTGAAATGTGCAAAAAGATTTTGGCCAGCGGCATTAAGACTTTGCATCTTTATACATTAAACATGGAGAAATCAGCACTAGCCATTTTGATGGTTAATTCTCTTACCTTTTGAACTTTCTACTTTGAGATTTTTGAAGTAGTCACTATTTCTGGCATAGGCAAGAATTCAACTTACTATTGTGAGATGTGTTGGATATGCAGAATCTTGGATTAATAGAAGAGTCCAAAATTTCTAGGCCATTGCCTTGGAGACGTCCTACAAATGTTTTCCGTGTTAAAGAAGATGTTCGTCCTATATTCTGGTACGTAGAGTTGTGAATTAGTGTCAGAATACACCTTTACTTTGTGATGATAATCTGATCTATCGTCGTCAATGATGGTAGGGCAAATCGTCCAAAGAGCTACATCTCAAGGACCTTAGGTTAGGATGAATATCCACATGGTCGATGGGGCAATGCTCAAAATCCATCATACGGAGCTCTTACTGACTATCAGGTAATTGCAACTTGTTCTGTTCGTATAAGTCTCTCTGGGGAATGAGTAATTAAATCATTTACGAATAAATATCTGATTGACAGAAGATACTATAGGATATCACATACTTTCCCCTGAGCTATCTTTCCTTTTTTTTTTTAAAAAAAAAAAAATTAAATATATCTTACATTAAATCACGAATGGCGTTTGGCCTTGGGAAGATGAGACAAGGAATTTTTTTAATTTTTTGCAGTGCTTATGTTGTTTGAGGCAAAATCAAAGTCATTTGAAATTCTAATATTGTTTGTGAAATACTGTGGGAACTGTCTAGGTCTAGGCACTAATAAAAAGAAGGAAATTTGCGGTCCGGGCTGTAAACTTGATTTACTTTTCTAAGTTTGTTTATAAGCTTTCTCGTCCTCCTAAATAACCCTTCTTGTTTTAGTGCTTGCGTAGTTCCTTTCTTCGAATCATCATTCAGCTGGTCACCCACAATCAAGATGATACAATTAGCTTTTTTGTGCATTTTTCTGAGTTGTTTTGGTACGTTTGTTATCTGTAACATAGCTTCCTTTGGACCTCTACAGTTCATGCGTGCACGTTCACGTGATAAGAAGCTTCAAGAGGAATGGGCTGTGGCTTTGAATAGCGTGGAAGATATCTACGAGGTATGATTTTCAGATACAGTTCATTTCTCGTCAAAACCAAAGACTGGTTTCAAAGGCTTGATACTTGCATAATTTTCACATCAGAAATTTAAAGACTACTGTCTTGGGAAGCTGAGGAGCTGCCCTTGGTCTGAATTAGATGGTCTTCAGCCAGAGACAAAGATCATAAATGAAAAGTTGGGTCATATCAACACGAAAGGTTTCCTGACTATTAACAGCCACCCGGCAGTTAATGCTGAGAAGTCTGACTCTCCTTCTGTTGGTAAGCACGACTCCATCATTATTCTTCTGTTACTTTCGGATGACTGATGCTAGAATTCTTATTTGGATAGTAGATGTCAAAAGTGTGTCCTGGATTTCTCTTTAAAATGAAGTCGGGAATTTTAATAATGTGATAGGAAAACCTTGTATTCTCGTATTCCTTGATCTTGATTATTACATGTTTTGCCATTTGCTTTCTCTGCCTTTTACCTTGTTGTTGCTATTATTTGGTTATTGCTTCCTTTCACTGTTCTGGAGCCGAGGGTCTATCGGAAACAATCTCTCCAGCTTCATAAGGTAGAGGTAAGGTCTGCATACACATTACTCTCCCCAAACTCCACTTGTGGGATTCCACTGGGTTTGTTGTTGTTGTGGTAGGAAAACCTTGCATACAGGATTATATACAGAAAATAAAAAGTTTAGACAAAAATATGATTCTCAACAAAGAGCATTAGTCGCTAATATAACTGAAATATTGTAGGTCCTCCGAAAGTGTACAAAATATAAAACAGTTCTGCTAATATGCACTGGAATTCAACAAGGCCTAGCCTTTTTAGTATAACTTTGTTCAATACTCTCAAATGTCTTATCCACAGATCCCGTCTTCTAGGAGTTGCATCTGTTTCACACTTTTCTTTATAAGTCCTTGTCAACTCTTATTGGAACTTGCCTGGATAAACATTTCATTGCTTCATCAACCAGGAAAA
This sequence comes from Nicotiana sylvestris, assembly GCF_000393655.2. NCBI lineage: Eukaryota > Viridiplantae > Streptophyta > Magnoliopsida > Solanales > Solanaceae > Nicotiana > Nicotiana sylvestris. Next base: position 170,757,518 of record NC_091061.1, on the reverse strand, counting down.
GAGACCAATTAACTTCTACTGAATGGTCAAAGTTCAATTTACACTATTTAATAAACAAGTCCATACATTCTTGAAATGAGATCGCCTGTTCCCAAAATATCTTTTTGAGTTGCTAACTATCTTTGGTCTTTCGGAAACAGCCTCTCTATTCCTCCGTGCAGGGATAAGGTCTGCGTACACACTACCCTCCCCAGACCTTACTTGTGAGATTTTACTGGATTGTTGTTGTTGTAGTTGCTAACTATCTTTATGTGACATCCTGCTTAGCGCTTTTAGGATGCTCTATCACCTCGTCCTATAACTACATGACGAGGGATTTGATTATAGCAGCCATTTTATCACCTCGTTACTTATCTACCAGCTGTACACCCTTTTAGTCAGCCTTCTTTTTATTGCAAAAACATTTTGCTTTTTCCATGACATGTATGCTGATTCTTTATAACTACCATGATGTGGGATTTGGTTATATAGCGTTTTTGTTTACGAGATTACAAAAGGGCAGCCCGGTGCACTAAACTCCCGCTATGTGCGGGGTCCGGGGAAAGGCCAGATCACAAGGGTCTATTTTACACAGCTTTATCTAGCATTTCTGCAAGAGGTTATTTCCACGGCTTAAACCTCCTGGTCTCATGGCAGCAACTTTACCAGTTATGGCAAGGCTCCCCTTCTATTTGTTTACGAGATTATTTACTTTTTTTATCTACAAGATGGGGTGGTGGATATGTTTATTAAAAGGCTTACTTGAGTTTTTCTGCTCTGGGGAGAAGTTAAACACCCTCGTCGAAAAATGCAAGGCTTTCCCCTACCCAACATACATGGCTGTAAACAAGGAAGGAAACTGGATTTCCAACATCAGCCAAACTGACGTCAATGCGGTTGTCACACCTCCTTTTTGCGCGCCCGCCCCGAATGGTAAAAATGCGCGAGGGAGTTTTTCCAATTTAAGTGACAATATTCGAAATGAGATTATTTATTTAATTCAGAGTCGCCACTTGAGAAAGGTTTGGTTTTTGGTGTCCCAAGTCACCGGTTTATCTTGAATCCCAAATCGAGGAAATTTTTGACTTTTCCAAATGAAGTCTGCGAACCAGAAATTCTAAGTAAGGAATTCTGTTGACCCGAGGGAAGGTGTTAGGCACCCTCGAATCCCGTGGTTCTAGCACGGTCGCTTAAATTGTTATAATGGCTAAATATCTGATTTAAATACATGTTGTGACTTATGTGCTTTTATTAAGTTTAAACCGCTTTTATTATTATCATTTATTTTTATAGAATTGCAACGTCATGAAAATGCATCTCGAACCACGTCACAATCAATGCACCCGTAGTTGTTAACACATTTCGACTCCGTTGAGATTTGGATTCGGGTCACATCAATGTGCACCCGAGTTTAAGAATGTAATTTAATTAAGCCGCGCCTAAAGAGCCTAACGCGTTATTATTTTTGGGAAAGGCCATGAAATTTACTAAACGGCCTGTCCTGAATTCTAAATATTTATTATGTTTAGTTATTGAGGGCCCCGCAATTTATATTTTTTATTTGGCGAGGCTCGTTTCTATTTTAGAAAGGATATCCTAAAGAGTCTACATTTCTATTACATTTGTCTCTAATAAAATGAAAGAAAGAGGATTATGTGCTAATTACATGCTTGACCAGCTTCGGATCCTTACTTGATTATCTGATTTTATGAGGCGTGAGTTATTTTGTGCCTTATTTCATGGATGAACATGTTGTTAAATTGTCAGGGGAAATTAATATACAAGATTAATAGAACTGTTAAAAGCTTATGATAAATGTTCTTCATATCCGAGTTTGAAACTTGCTTATTTAAACCAAATCAGTGGAATTAACTTATCGGAAACTACTACTAATAGAGTTTGAACAGGATCCTGTGAACTATCTACAAAGATTCAATAAAACTAAATATCATATCTGGCGAGCTTAAAGCATTCTTTTCTATACATGCAAAATATTAGTTGAAAAGTTACCTAATTATCTGTGTGTTAAAACACTCATACATTCCTCATTAGACAACCCATTAAGCAAACAAAATCACAATTTAGGACGGACTAAGCTGCGATTAAGTACAAGGCTACCTAACGTGTTTCTTTATTGAATTACAAACTAAACAAATTACATAGATCTTAATAACATTCGTAAAAAAAAAAAAAAAAACTGTAACTGCAGCAAACGAATGATTAAACTTCTGCATATCTTTGATTTCATGCTTTCATTGTTACATCAGATGCAAAGTCTTAGTATGTACCTGGATGTTGGATACAACAGAAGAAGCAAGGGGTCAGTAGGACAATAGACGCAACACCAAACAGCAGCAATAACAGCAGGTACAAATAGGACAGCTCCCAGTGCAGGATACAGTTAGAACCGATAAAAATGGCAGAAAGGCAGAAGCAGACAATGCAGTAGGAAACAGAAATCCAGACAATCCAATTCCAAGGGAATCAACCAAGGCAAACCAAACCGACACACTTTAGCTGATACTTGAAAGAAAAGAAAACTGACTGAATAGGCTGAGCAGGCTAAGAATTGAACAAAAGCAGGAAGAAAACCAGTTTCTGATTTCTGTATTTTTATCCCTCTTACTATCTATTTCTTTTCAAGATCCAATGTCCAATTTCAGTCTTGGAATCTATTTTTTGGCTATCCAAAAGAATTCTTTTCCAGTTTTCTGTTTTTCAGAACTCAACTCTCCTCACAATGTTCCCTCTCAATTCACCCTGTTTTTTAATGTCTGTCTGTGTGTGTCTATCCCTCAATGTGTGTCCCCCTTTTATCAGCCTCAAATCAACCCTTTAACAGCCTGTTTAGACCATCAGAACACCCTCCCATGTGCTACCCCTTTTCAGTTTCCACCCACTATTTAAATAAGAGCACAACCCCATGATATTCCCTTGGCAGGCTTAACTTTTTAGTAATGTTTATTATTTCTGAAACTTAAAGCAGAATATGGGCAGCAGGATGTAGTCTGACAGCATATGCTGTCAAACTATTTAATTCAAAAAGCACTTAGGCAGGGCACAGGCTGTGCACAAATGCACATGTTGTGCACAAGTGCACATGCCCTCCAATTTCAGAACTGTGACTAAACAGAACATTGATTTTTACATTTCTGATTCAAATTAACAATTATAAGCACTAAACTCAGTTCCTAAATGATTCAGGCCATGCTTATCAAAAGTAAATCGATTTGTTATTGTTCAGGCAGCTGAAACTAATTGACGACACATGTCGACTCGACTATATTAATCATAACATGTACAATCGTAGCCAAAATCAGACATTTAACAGTATCGAACACCTGATTTGAATTGTACTGACTAAGCAGAATTGTACTCGAGGAATCAGTTAATCAGTTCAAATTTGAAATTCAGCTAATTGCACAACACATACATACATACACATTATCAGAACAAGTAGCAGAAGGACTCAAAACACCGAGGTTCAGGCAAAGTAGACAGGACACAGTTGGTAAAACTCGAAACACAAATTTCACAAAAACATGAACACCCTTTTAAACAACATATGGACTAAAAAGAATAAAGAAAAGAAAGCAAAACTCACCTTAAGTCCCGAAAAATCAAAACCTTAGCTTGGATTCGAATAGACCTTTCTTAGGGCTGAACGGACTTTAATCGAAGTGTTTCTCGGATGAGAAACACTTCGATTAAGGTCCATTAAACCTTAATCTCTTGGTTTAAACGAAATACGGACCAGTGACTGTCACACCTCCTTTTTCCGCACCCGAGGGGGCGCGAGGGAGTTTTTCCAATTAAAGGACAATCGAAACGAGATTGGTTTATTTATTTCAGAGTCGCCACTTGGGAGATTTAGGGTGTCCCAAGTCACCAATTTTAATCCCGAATCGAGGAAAAGAATGACTCCATATTACAGTCTGCGTACCAGAAATCTAGATAAGGAATTCTGTTAACCCGGGAGAAGGTGTTAGGCATTCCCGAGTTCCGTGGTTCTAGCACGGTCGCTCAACTGTTATATTCGGCTTGATTATCTGATTTTATACAAATGTGAACTTATGTGCCAATTTTATCTTTTAACCGCTTTTATCATTCACTGTTATTTTTATAGGACTTGCAACGTCGTGAAAACATATCTCGAACCACGTTACATCAATTCACCCGTGGTTATTGACATATATCAACTCGGTTGAGGTTTAGATTTGGGTCACATAAATGTGCACCCGAATTTAGGGAGATAAATTATTAAAGGCGCGCCTAAAGCAACTAGCGTCTTGTTATTTTGGGGAAGGCTGTAAAATTCGCTAAACGGCATGTCCTCGAATTCTAAGTATTTTAATATATACATCTAGAGGGCCCCGCGACTTGTACATTTGTTTGTCGAGGCTCGTCTCATTTATTATTAAAGAATTTGCAACGTCATGGAAATGCATCTCGGGCCACGCTGTAATCAATATACCCGTGATTAGAGACACATTTCGATTTCGTTGAGATTTGGATTTGGGTCACATAAATGTGCACCCGAGTTTAGGGAGATAACATTATTAAAGGCGCGCCTAAAGCAACTAGCGCATTATTTTGGTAGGGCCGTGAAATTTGCTAAACGGCCTGTCCCGGAATCTAAGTATTCGATACATATATTTTGTGAGGGCTCCGCAATTTGTACATGTTTTATTTGGCGAAGCTAGTCTCGTTTTTTTATTTATTTATTATAGGGAAAACTTAAGACAACTAAGATTTTTTATCAATGAAGTCATCCGAGGTTAAACAAAAGCAACAATCCTAATAGGTAATAATATCCATGATAAAAGTAAAAATAAAATAAAAAAACAATTCAACAAAAACGACACACAAACAATTCATAGGAAATCCATATCATTTTTTTTCATTCCGTTTAAACAAATATCACAAGTTTGGAAATGTGTATACACCTGTTTGAAGCAAGAACAACAACCAAACTGGACCGACAATTATCGGCAACCTCTCCAATAACAGAACGACGGAACCTCGACGTCAAGATCAACGTACCGGACCTCGACGAACCAAAGACGACCTCGACGGAAAACAGAAAACTCGGCCAAGCAGGATCGCAGCAACCCACAGCTGCTCGCGAAAGATGAAACAACGTCGACAGCAGTAAGGTCGACGCGAGGGGGCTGCTGACGGGCGTTTGAACGGCGTCGACGCGAGGAGGATGAAGCAGAAAAAGGGGTCGTTTGGATGCGAGGAATGAGCAGCTGTGCGTTGCTTGGAAGCGCAGCAACGACTGCTTGGCACGCAGCAATAGCTGCTTGTTGGACTAACAATGGCGGAACTGCTGGGTTTTTGTTCGGGCTGTGCGTGGGGGTGGTGTTTGGACGATCGAGCTGGGCAGCGGCAGTGGGTCGTCGGGGCAGGTGGTTTCACGGGAGTTATCACCTTTGGACAGTAGGGTCGTTAGGTTTTTTCCAGTTTTTCAAGAGGAAGGAAGAAGGTGATGAGATGAAGGGAGCTGGAAGTGGGTTGTTGTCGACGGGGGGGGGGGGTGCAACGACGGGGAGCAGCTGTGGTTGTGATGAAGCTGGAAGTGGCATCAATGGTCGTCGGAACAGGTGGTCGACGAAGGAGAAGAAATGGTTCCGACGAGGGGGTTGCGGACGTGAGGATGGTGGGTTTTCGTCGAAGGTGGGTGGTTATGGCGTCGGGGCAGGTGGTCGACGGTAGGGTCGACAGGCCTGTTTGGTGATGGTGTTTGGGTGGTGTTTGGGGCAGTGGTCGACGGGCTTGGGTTGTAGGGTTCTAGGGTTTTTGCTTCTTCCTCTTTAGGAAGAAGATGATGTACAGTCGTTCCAATTTTTCAAAATCCCTGTCCGTCCCCTCTTCAAAATGTTTTGCCCGTGCATTTGTAATGGTTTTGCCCAGGGAAATGAGCCCCACGCGTGGTGGGGTTCGAGGCTTATGTCCCCCACGCGTGGTGGGGTTCCCCATGTGTCGTGGACTCGGTTTATTATGGGCTAGGTCCGAAAATTAGGCCTAAAACCGGGTAGTTTGAACCCGAATATTATTCTTTTGCCCGGACCCGAGAAATAGGAACACGACGTTGCTCAACTAGTCCTATGTAAGCAAAATAACTAACAAAAATAAGACTAATATTTAAAACAAAACTATATTATTATTTTCTTAATATTTTTCGAGATTAAAAATAGCTACAAAATATTAATAAAACTATTTTTTGTAATTTTCGTTTTTATATGAAGATAAAATATAAAGTAATATTTTTGTATTTTTTCAAAAATTAAAATGACTACAAAACATTAATAGAACTATTTTTTGGTAATTTTCGAAATTATGTAAAGTACAAAATAAGGTACTATTTTTTGTATTTTTCAATTTTATGAGAAATACATAAACTAAAAGTTTTTGTAATTTTTCTTTTTGTAACGAAATAAAGCAAAAATAGTCAAAATAGGTATATTAGACCTAAATTACATATTTATGCTAAAAATGTGAAAATTCTCGGGGAGGGTCAAAAATCCGGTGTCTACAGCTGCCCCTCTTTGACTGGAAACACGAAGAGTTTTCCGACAAAGAACGACTAGACATGTTTTTGACCCGACCATTACTTGGACGGACTACACTAAGGAGAGGAAGGGAATGTGACCGAGCCCTGGTATCTGAGCTGCCTACATATCCTTGGTTTTACAGGAATCAGGCCACGTGTAGTTCGGAAATGAGAGAGATGGTAGAGTGTACCGAGGTGAAGAGCCGATCGAGGTGCCATTCCGTTGAGGTTCCGGTCCGCGGTCCTGTCATTACAACAAAAATAAAAACTGAAAAAGACTAACTAAGCCTATCAGCTACTAGTTACAAGGATTCCTATCTTTAAGTCTTCTGAAACTTTATCTTGAGTCTTCAATGGTGCTTCATACAGACTTTGGATTTGAACCTTGAAACTTTCTAGTTGTAGGTGCTAGTCCTTGAGCAGACCACCTCTGTTCTCCACTTCCGTGCTTTGGATTCATTTTTCTCTTTTTTTCTTTTTTTTTTCTTTTTGTTGTTGTGACCAGCTTTTGTTGACCATCTCAGCCTGTTGACTCGCATTCTTGAGGCGAGCTTCTGCTATTTATAACTTGGTTGAATGCTGGGGATTTTTGTTGTAGCCTTCTGCTTCCCGGAGCTGGGGATTCCTGTTGTAACCTTCTACCTTCCGGTGGGGTTACTGATTTCCAAAATCTGCAGTATAAGACAAAAAAGTATTCCTCTTGTTATACAGGTGGGCGCCTGAAAAGAAATTTAAAGACTGAAAAGTATTCCACTCGTTATGTAGGTGGGCGCCTGACATGAAATTTAAAGACTGAAAAGTATTCCACTCGTTATGTAGGTGGGCGCCTGACATGAAATTTAAAGACTGAAAAGTATTCCACTCGTTATGTAGGTGGGCGCCTGACAAGAAATTTAAAGACTGGAATGTATGCCTCTGTTCTATGGGCGGGCTCCCAATTTCAACACTTGAAAGTAAAGACTGAATGTATTCCTCTGTTATTATGGGCGGGCTCCCAATTTCAACACTTGAAAGTAAAGACTGAATGTATTCCTCTGTTATTATGGGCGGGCTCCCAATTTCAACACTTGAAAAGTAAAGACTGGAATGTATTCCTGTCATTATACAGGTGGGCGCCTGGCATGAAATTTAAAGACTGAAATGTATTCCACTCGTTATGTAGGTGGGCGCCTGACTTCAACAACTTTTAAAATAAACGCCACTCCTCTCTTCAGGCGGGCTCCTGATTTCAACAACAACTTTTAAAATAAACGCCACTCCTCTCTTCAGGCGGGCTCCTGATTTTCACAACAACTTTAAAAATAAACGCCACTCCTCTCTTCAGGCGGGCTCCTGATTTCAACAACTTTGAAAATAAAATGCCATTCCTTTCTTTAGGTTGGCGAGATTTAAACAACTTTAAAAATAAATGCCACTCCTCTCTTCAGGCGGGCTCCTGATTTCAACAACAACTTTTAAAATAAACGCCACTCCTCTCTTCAGGCGGGCTCCTGATTTTAACAACAACTTAAAAAATAAATGCCACTCCTCTCTTCAGGCGGGCTCCTGGTTTTAGGAAAGCTAAACATTGATAATTTTAGGAAAACTAAAAATGACTCTCTTTTTTTCTTTTTCTTTTTTCAATCGTTGTTTTTTTTTCAACTTATCCTAGGAGAAAATTCGTCAGACTAGGATTTTTTTTTTTTAATTATTATCTTCGGAGAAAGATTCATCAGACTAAGATTTTGATCCTAGGAGAAGGTTCGTCAGACTAGGTCTCTATCTTAGGAGAAAAATTCGTCAGACTAAGATTTTGATCCTAGGAGAAGGTTCATCAGACTAGGTCTTTTCTTTTTTGGTATCTTAGGAGAAAGATTCATCAGACTAAGATTTGGATCCTAGGAGAAGGTTCGTCAGACTAGGTCTCTATCTTAGGAGAAAGATTCGTCTAAGATTTTGATCCTAGGAGAAGGTTCATCAGACTAGGTCTCTATCTTAGGAGAAAAATTCGTCAGACTAAGATTTTGATCCTAGGAGAAGGTTCATCAGACTAGGTCTTGTTTTTTTTGGTATCTTAGGAGAAAGATTCACCAGACTAAGATTTTGATCCTAGGAGAAGGTTCATCAGACTAGGTCTCTATCTTAGGAGAAAGATTTGTCAGACTAAGATTTTGATCCTAGGAGAAGGTTCATCAGACTAGGTCTTGTTTTTTGGTATCTTAGGAGAAAGATTCATCAGACTAAGATTTGGATCCTAGGAGAAGGTTCGTCAGACTAGGTCTCTATCTTAGGAGAAAAATTCATCAGACTAAGATTTTGATCCTAGGAGAAGGTTCATCAGACTAGGTCTTGTTTTTTGGTATCTTAGGAGAAAGATTCGTCAGACTAAGATTTTGATCCTAGGAGAAGATTCATCAGACTAGGTCTCTATCTTAGGAGAAAAATTCGTCAGACTAAGATTTTGATCCTAGGAGAAGGTTCATCGGACTAGGTCTTGTTTTTTGGTATTTTAGGAGAAAGATTCGTCAGACTAAGATTTTGATCCTAGGAGAAGATTCATCAGACTAGGTCTCTATCTTAGGAGAAAAATTCGTCAGACTAAGATTTTGATCCTAGGAGAAGGTTCATCGGACTAGGTCTTGTTTTTTTTGTTTTTTTATCTTTAACAACCACTTAGGAGGAAATGCATCTCCTACGGGTGAAACTAAAAACGAACTTAGGAGGAAATGCGTCTCCTAGGGGGTAAAACTTAAACTTAGGGGGAAATGCGTCTCCTATGGGTAAAACTTAAACTTAGGAGGAAATGCGTCTCCTATGGGTAAAAGTGAACTTAGGAGGAAATGCGTCTCCTATGGGTAAAACTTAAACTTAGGAGGAAATGCATCTCCTATGGGTGAAACTAAAACAAACCTAGGAGGAAATGCGTCTCCTATGGGTAAAACTAAAACAACCTTAGGAGGAAATGCATCTCCTATGGGGTGAAACTAAAACAATCTTAGGAGGAAATGCATCTCCTATGGGTAAAACTCAAACTTAGGAGGAAATGCATCTCCTATGGGTGAAACTAAAACGAACTTAGGAGGAAATGCATCTCCTATGGGTGGAACTCTAATGATTTCAAACTAGGAAGTGCGTCTCCTATTAATGAAACCTTCGCTTTCTTTTTTTTTTGAATTATTTACTTACTTGTGTTGTCCCCATTCGAAGCTGTTGGGGATTATTTAGATGGGGATGACTTTTTACCCTTTTTTTTTTCATTATTATCTTTTTATTCTTTTTTTTTTGTTTTGTTTTTGCATAGCTTCTTCCTTCGAAGACTACCTCCCTTGAGAGTCGTTTTGCCTTTCCCCGAAAGGAACCGCTGAGGATACCGACTTTCCAACCTTGTGTTGGACTCCTCCCAACTGCTAGGGATAACATTGTTGGGGAATTATTTACTTACCTGCTAGGGATAACACTGTTGGGTAAAATGTTATCAGCTGGGGGTACCTGATTTCCAGAAAATTTTCTAAATGGAAGGAAAATTTTCTGCCCCAGTTTGATAATATCTCTTGTGGCATGCAGTTCTGGCATCAATGCCATTTCCTTTACCTGCTTCAAATCAAACAAAATTTGTTAGTTTAAAACATGATGGTTGGTTGTGATACTCCTACTGGGACGGCTTTTCCTTTTCTCCTTCCTTGCTCTGCATTCAACGACTTGTTGGGGATGATATTATGTGCTGGGGATAATCCCTTCCTGCTGGGGATATCCCTCTTCTTTTGTGGCATATCTTGGAAACTGACATTTCCCCGACCCTTTAGTCTAGTATGGATTTCGCCAAATCATGCTCACTGCTCTCCTTGCTTTGTTCACGGGCCTTGTCTTTGAGGTTTATAACCTTGGTTTTGGCAAGGATATCCCTCTTGACGCTCGTCAATCCTTTTGTCAATTCCCTTTTGCTGGGGATATCTTTATTGACACTGGCCTCGCGCTTGTTCCTTGCTGACTATACCATTTGGATGTACTAGTCAGATCTCATCTGGCATAATTGGAAAGCTGATGGCATATTTTAAAGTCATTTCATACTCGTTCTGACCAGACATACTCTATTGGGGAGTTTTTCTATGAAAGGAGAAAGATAAGAGAAACAAAATAAAAGACAAAGGAAACGATGACTCTTTTACAAAAGAAACTATAAATAAAAATCTATCAAACGCAGATACCGACTCTAATGGCCATGACATGCGTATGTGGCCTATCCTCTACCGTCAATCATCTTTCAAGATCTTCAATTGGCGATTCCCCATCTGATTCTCAATCTTATTCGACTTGTAGTGCCCGAAGGGTTTTCACTATCAAGTCTCTCTCATTTTTGGTTCTTTTCTCAGCTTTCATCGCCTTATGGTGCCTGTGAAGGTTTTCACCAATAAGACTCTCTCGTTTTATATCTCTCTCCAGCTGGGGGATTTGGAGTGTCGCCGGTATGACTCTTTCTGCCGGGGATTAGAGTCTTTTCTGTTGTGGAACAGAGTGTTATGTACACCGGTAAAACTCTCATTTGTCTGACTTGACATCTTTTGAAGACTGATCAGAAGGTCTTTCTTTGGACCGTAATGTGGGTTTTGGATAGGGCTAGAAAAAAAGGGTATTAAAGGCTCAAAAAATGCATTAATTTTGGGTTATTAATTACAACCTTCGGAATTAGATTTATTTACAACAAACACAACTTTTGCCCCAGTTTCTTGCTTGGGGATATTTTAATTGATTTTTTTTCATTTTTCAAAACTATGACCGAGCCGTGAAGCGCCTACGGATCCTCTTTGAGGAATCAGGTCAAACGTAGTTCCCAATTCCTCTTTTTTCATTCGACTCTCCTCTTTTTTTTTGTTTTTGTTTTTGTTATCATTTTTCTTTTCTTTTTTTTTCATTTTGTTTACCTGCCATGCTTGTGTTTTCTAGTCGTTGCTACTGATTCCGAACGAGGGGTATGAAAGAAAATAAATAAGGCTCAAAAGGGGTAACGAAGGATAGAGTGTTTGGGTAGCAGAACAAAATGCCTTCGTCATTCCAGTCTTTAAAACATGCCAAGTGCAAACAACACAATTAAACGATAGATTTATAGTCTCTTCCGATGGTGCTGGTCTTGACAATTATATTCAACATCTGTTTGTTCATTTGTCACTTCTAAAGCACCGTTGGGCGACACTCTCTTTCTCATTATTATGAACGACCCTCATGCCAATTTGGCGAATCTTGCATTTAACGGTTTATGTTTTACTTGCCCCAGTTCTACATGACTCGGGCTCCAGATAATCTTGAACCGTTCCTATTCCCTTTAAATGCTTTGATCACCTTCCCAGGGTTTCATGATTAACTTTTAAGATTAGGCCCAAACTGGGTGCGCATGTCATGTCCCTAGAATCGGCTTTGAACAAAAATGATAAAAGGACTAAACAGAAAGATGATTGGAAATAATAAAACACCGGATTTTGTATTAGACTACCGGTGAAATGGTTTAAATAACGAAACAAACAAAACAATCCAGAACAAAATCCTAAAACAAACTGGACAAGACAACATCCGACTTATACCCTAATAATCCGAACAACAGAAATGACAACAAAATGAGCCACCACAAGCTTTTCTCTTGCTGACCAAGGAACGAAACGTTCTCCCACTTTATCAAAATTGGCATTTTAGCCACTGAGCTTTGCATCAATACTGCCGAGACCATTACCAGCTTCAACCTCATCAACCTCCGTCGGCCAGTTCTCGAGGGGGTTCGAGTGCTCCATGTCACTGTCATTAATCACAATCCGCCCTTCTTGGATCATTTTCTCCACTTCCCTTTTCAAAGTACGACAGCTCTCAACGTTGTGCCCTACGACATTGGAGTGGTATGCGCATCGCGCTGCCGGATCAAAGTTCCTTGCAAGTGGATCTGGAGTACATGCGGGGAGTGGCTCAATCAAGCCAGCATGCCTTAGCCTTCCAAACAGACTGGCATAAGATACTCCGATAGGGGTGAGAGTCTTTCCTCGTTTCAATAGCCTCTTCATTCTTGCATGTTGACAGGGCCGGAAACCTGATCCAGGTGGCTTTTGGTAGGCTTGTGTAGGTGGGTAGGCATTTTGTGGAGCCGGGTGCCTGGAAAGTGAAGTATGGCGGGGAAAGAAGTGGTGTTGGGGAGCGGAGAAGCATTGAGGAGTGATGGAGCTACTCGGGTAGCTGGGAAAGCTGCCATAAGTGGGTTGGGATGGAGAGTATGGGGGATCTTCCATTATGGTGTTGGGTGCTTGGGAAATGACCGAGCTCAAGAGACTTGGCGGTGGAGGGGGTGGTGCTTTTCCCGTTATCCATGCCTGATACATGTCTGCCACATGCTGTCTCAGCATTCTCACTTCTTCTACCAACCCGCTGTTCCGTTCGATCAATTGTTGTCGGTCATCAGTACCGACCCACTCGGTTCTGCGGTTCTGAGCCATTGTCCTTTGATTTTGCTTTGCAGGGAGGAGTTACCACAACCAACCACTTTCTATATATGGACACATCAAAGGGAAGCCATCACGTTAGTGTTAGGGCATTGGACAGACAATCATATATCAGAGATACAATGTACCTAAGCAGTTAGACAATTGTGCCCCCTGAAAATCTTCCACACTCTCTTTTATTTATTTATTATTATATTTTTTTATTTTTATTTTTATTTTTTTTTATTTTAGTGGTGGTCGAATCTTATGGAGATTGCCTACATATCACGTCCCCGCGTGAATCAGACCTTGCGTAGTTCGGACCAATAAAAGATAAACAGTAAATAAACATTTTTTTTCCAACTTTCAAATTAAAACAAACTTGATTGCAAAAGTTTAAAAACTACACATACTAACAGACTTTTGACAAGAGACAACAAACGGCCTCGAGAATCAAATAACTCGCATACTCTAATCAAAGAATTACAAACTCAAAACAAACGGCCAACAAACGGCCAGTTCCTTTCCCCGTTTGCCAAATGCAACCAAACGGTTATTTTTTCAAATGTGGCCCCTTCCAAATTTCATATAAATTTTGAGGTCGGGGAGGATTATTTTATGACACTTTATAAACTTGTCCATTCTTTTACGAAAATAACCTTTCGACAACTGAAATATACTCTAAGGCTATTTCGGCAAGAACGGTTTAAGACGCGGCCGAAGCTGGCTCGACTTATTTTTGACTAAAAATTCAAACGGTATTCACCTGACCGCTGACTCTTTGTTTTTTTTTTCAAATTGCAATAAAAACCTGGTGTTGCAAACACGGCCCTTCAACGCCTCGGGGACGAAGATTTTTAAGGCTGTGTGGGTCCATATCTCAAAATGACCCAAAGGTGGCTGTTTATGCCAAATCAGCCTTCCGGCGTCCCTTTTGGGAACATTTGGCTATTTATGACAAAACAGCATCACCTGACTTATTTATAACTCTTTTTTATCGTTTTTCAAATTAGAAAAGTCAATATTGCAAACACGGCCTTTCAACGTCTCGGGGACGAAGATTTTTAGGCTGTGGGGGTCAACTGGACCAAGTCTTAAAAAAATGACCCAAAGGTGGCTGTTTATGCAATGTCAGCCTTCCGGCGTCCCTTTCGGGAACATTCGGCTATGTCTTGATAAAACAACGTCACCCGACTTCTTTATGACAAAATTAAAATTTGACATATTATTCTTTTATTATTATTTATTTGTTTTTGGCTTTTTAGCAAAAGGTGGGGTTGGACCCGATGAGGGTTGCCTACGTATCTCACATCCGGTGAGAATCAAACCCGCGTAGTTCGGGCAATCAAACTATTTTTGGAGAAGACATTTTTCCATTTTCTATATTTTTTATTATTATTATTATTACAACAAATAAACAAACTATTATTCATAACAAACAAACAAACGTAAAACATAAAACATTCCTTCTTTTTTCATTTGTTTTTCTTATTCTAAAGAAAAGAAAAATGTTTTTTTTGGATTTTTACCTTGCTTAAAAAAAATATTTTTTGAATTTTGAATTTTAAAGAAGAATCAAAATATTTTCGGATTTTTTTTTTATTTATTTATTTATTTTTTATTTTTTAAAATATTTTTTGAATTTTGAATTTTCTTTTGATTTTTTTTTTTGGATTATATATATATATATTTATTTTGGAAAAAAAACAAGACAGAACAATGATGATCTTTTTCTTCTATTTTTCCTTTGCTACTAATAAGACATTTTTCTCGTTTTCTCAAAATTTCGGCAGAGTTTTGATACTACTCGGACATTGGTTTCTTTTTTCTAACAATAAGTAGCCACATCTCTACACTGTTTTTTTCTCCTCTTTTCCACTATTTTCTAATTTGTGGATGATGAAAACATACACCATCCTTTTTTGAATTTCCAATGTTTCTTTCTATATATATACATATATATTTTATTTTTTATATTTATTATATTTTCAAAAATGTGGCATGGGGGACATAGGGAATTTCAAGACTTCTTTGGATTCCGCAAATGTTCCCCATTTGCTTTTCAAAAATGAAGCGTGGGGGACATAGGGGAATTCCAAGGCTTCTTGGATTCCACAAATGTTCCCCATGCTTTGATTAAAATAACACCATGTTGGAGATGACCAAATGACTCATTCGCCCTTGACTAAATACAACATGTAGCACATAGGATGCCGAAAGATGGTCTATTATTTTCAGGTTGCTTGTCCTAGACGGACCCAACCCCTATGTTGAGTCCCCTAAGTCAAATGCACATGATGCAAATAAACGTTCCTACTAGGGATCCGGCATGTGGCTTTGTTATACTAGGTTCAAAAACCTGGGTCGGTGTTCTAGACAGTGTACCCGAGCGGACAACTCGAGCTGAGGAAGGAGCTCCTTTCCGGGAACCAAAAGGCCAGCCGGCTTAGAAACTTTCCGAGCCTCTTTTATTTAGGGTATGACACTAACAGAATAGGGAGTCTCAACCAGTAAGCACATCCCCGGAGGTAAGAAGAGAAAGGTTTCGGCACAGTTTATATACAGTTCAAATAATATCAAAGCGGTAAAAGCAGCATTTAGCACATTAGGCTCAAAACATGTAATAATCAGATAATAAATAAAGCCAAATAATAACAATTATTCTAAGCTCGAATTCTTAACCCTGAACCAGTGGTTCTGGGTCATTTATCCCAGTGGAGTCGCCAGAGCTGTCACACCTCCTTTTTTCGCACCCGAGGGGGCGCGAGGGAGTTTTTCCAATTAAAGGACAATCGAAACGGGATTGGTTTATTTATTTCAGAGTCGCCACTTGGGAGATTTAGGGTGTCCCAAGTCACCAATTTTAATCCCGAATCGAGGAAAAGAATGACTCCATATTACAGTCTGCGTACCAGAAATCTAGATAAGGAATTCTGTTAACCCGGGAGAAGGTGTTAGGCATTCCCGAGTTCCGTGGTTCTAGCACGGTCGCTCAACTGTTATATTCGGCTTGATTATCTGATTTTATACAAATGTGAACTTATGTGCCAATTTTATCTTTTAACCGCTTTTATCATTCACTGTTATTTTTATAGGACTTGCAACGTCGTGAAAACATATCTCGAACCACGTTACATCAATGCACCCGTGGTTATTGACATATCTCGACTCGGTTGAGATTTGGATTTGGGTCACATAAATGTGCACCCGAATTTAGGGAGATAACATTATTAAAGGCGCGCCTAAAACAACTAGCGTCTTATTATTTTGGGGAAGGCCGTAAAATTCGCTAAACGGTCTGTCCTCGAATTCTAAGTATTTTAATATATACATCTAGAGGGCCCCGCGACTTGTACATTTGTTTGTCGAGGCTCGTCTCATTTATTATTAAAGAATTTGCAACGTCATGGAAATGCATCTCGGGCCACGCCGTAATCAATATACCCGTGATTAGAGACACATTTCGATTTCGTTGAGATTTGGATTTGGGTCACATAAATGTGCACCCGAGTTTAGGGAGATAACATTATTAAAGGCGCGCCTAAAGCAACTAGCGCATTATTTTGGTAGGGCCGTGAAATTTGCTAAACGGCCTGTCCCGGAATCTAAGTATTCGATACATATATTTTGTGAGGGCTCCGCAATTTGTACATGTTTTATTTGGCGAAGCTAGTCTCGTTTTTCTTATTTATTTATTATAGGGCAAACTTAAGACAACTAAGATTTTTTATCAATGAAGTCATCCGAGGTTAAACAAAAGCAACAATCCTAATAGGTAATAATATCCATGATAAAAGTAAAAATAAAATAAAAAAACAATTCAACAAAAACGACACACAAACAATTCATAGGAAATCCATATCATTTTTTTTCGTTCCGTTTAAACAAATATCACAAGTTTGGAAATGTGTATGCACCTGTTTGAAGCAAGAACAACAACCAAACTGGACCGACAATTATCGGCAACCTCTCCAATAACAAAACGACGGAACCTCGACGTCAAGCTCAACGTACCGGACCTCGACGAACCAAAGATGACCTCGACAGAAAACAGAAAACTCGGCCAAGCAGGATCGCAGCAACCCACAGCTGCTCGCGAAAGATGAAACAACGTCGACAGCAGTAAGGTCAACGCGAGGGGGGCTGCTGACGGGCGTTTGAACGGCGTCGACGCGAGGAGGATGAAGCAGAAAAAAGGGTCGTTTGGAGGCGAGGAATGAGCAGTTGTGCGTTGCTTGGAAGCGCAGCAACGACTGCTTGGCACGCAGCAATAGCTGCTTGTTGGACTAACAATGGCGGAACTGCTGGGTTTTTGTTCGGGCTGTGCGTGGGGGTGGTGTTTGGACGATCGAGCTGGGCAGCGGCAGTGGGTCGTCGGGGCAGGTGGTTTCACGGGAGTTATCACCTTTGGACAGTAGGGTCGTTAGGTTTTTTCCAGTTTTTCAAGAGGAAGGAAGAAGGTGATGAGATGAAGGGAGCTGGAAGTGGGTTGTTGTCGACGAGGGGGTGCGACGACGGGGAGCAGCTGTGGTTGTGGGGAAGCTGGAAGTGGCATCAATGGTCGTCGGAACAGGTGGTCGACGAAGGAGAAGAAATGGTTCCGACGAGGGGGTTGCGGACGTGGGGATGGTGGGTTTTCGTCGAAGGTGGGTGGTTATGGCGTCGGGGCAGGTGGTCGACGGTAGGGTCGACGGGCCTGTTTGGTGATGGTGTTTGGGTGGTGTTTGGGGCAGTGGTCGACGGGCTTGGGTTGTAGGGTTCTAGGGTTTTTGCTTCTTCCTCTTTAGGAAGAAGATGATGTACAGTCGTTCCAATTTTTCAAAATCCCTGTCCGTCCCCTCTTCAAAATGTTTTGCCCGTGCATTTGTAATGGTTTTGCCCAGGGAAATAAGCCCCACGCGTGGTGGGGTTCGAGGCTTGTGTCCCCCACGCGTGGTGGGGTTCCCCATGTGTCGTGGACTCGGTTTATTATGGGCTAGGTCCGAAAATTAGGCCTAAAACCGGGTAGTTTGAACCCGAATATTATTCTTTTGCCCGGACCCGAGAAATAGGAACACGACGTTGCTCAACTAGTCCTATGTAAGCAAAATAACTAACAAAAATAAGACTAATATTTAAAACAAAACTATATTATTATTTTCTTAATATTTTTCGAGATTAAAAATAGCTACAAAATATTAATAAAACTATTTTTTGTAATTTTCGTTTTTATATGAAGATAAAATATAAAGTAATATTTTTGTATTTTTTCAAAAATTAAAATGACTACAAAACATTAATAGAACTATTTTTTGGTAATTTTCGAAATTATGTAAAGTACAAAATAAGGTACTATTTTTTGTATTTTTCAATTTTATGAGAAATACATTTTATATTTTTTGTAATTTTTCTTTTTGTAACGAAATAAAGCAAAAATAGTCAAAATAGGTATATTAGACCTAAATTGCATATTTATGCTAAAAATGTGAAAATTCTCGGGGAGGGTCAAAAATCCGGTGTCTACAGTGACGAGGAACCCTAAGGTTCCAAAAATTAGATCTGGGATTCATGCTTCCCTGGTCAGATTCGGACCAAACCAAGCATGGTTTGGTCACGAGGGGGGTCTGGGGAGTGTCTGGTGTGAAACTGGGGTTAAACGGTGTAAGTCAAGTTCCGACTCGAATCTTCAAACGAAGATTCGAGAAGGTGGGAAGGGATTCGAGTTAAGTGGTTAACAGATCCATGTTCAGGATGGCAAGGGGGTTCTATGGTGTTAAGGGTGGCGCCACCGACGTCCATGCCGCCGGCTTTCATGGTGAATAATACAGGGGCGGCTAGGGTTTTGGAGGGGAAGGGGATGAGGACGAAGGTGACCTAAGGCTGGGGTTCGGATAGGGGGGGGACAGTGTAAGGTTATGGGTTTATATAGTTAGTGAGGGGTTGATTCCTAACCGTTGGATGGGGTGCGATGAAGGGTCAGGATCTCTTGGCTGATGGGGGACGGTGTCGTTTTAGCCTAAAAAGGGTTGGGTCGGTTTGGGTGAGACGGGTCGGGTCTATTAGTGGGTACGGGGTGTGGGATCTTGGTCGTTGGATCAGTTTGGTTTGAATGGTTGAGATGGATTGGTATTGAAATGACGTAGTTTTGGTGTCAAACTACGTCATTTTGTGGCCTGGGGGTGGGCTGTTCGGACCGGTAACTTGGGCTGCTCATTTGGGCCCTAAATTTGAAATGGGGATCAGCCCAACTTCAACAAATTTTAACCCTTTTTTTTCTTTATTTCCAATTTTCTAAAAACACACAACCTAATTAAATAAAATTAAAACCATTAATTAACGTTTAATGTTTTTATCACACACATATAAAAATGTTAAAAGTAGGTAAGATTAAACAAAACAACAAATCAGGATAAAAATGCGTATTTTATGATTTTCTATTTAACAACCGAATTACGGTTCAAATTATGCCTGACACACACATTTTTTTTATTTTATTTTAATAGAATAGCAATGGGAAAACATCATAAACAATTAACAAAGTGTCACATAAAATCCAAAAATTGTACAGCAGGACCATTTGTTATTATTTTTTATTTCTTTTGGAGCGATTGTCGCGTAAGACAAAAATCACATGCTCACAGCTGCCCCTCTTTGTTCGGAAACACGAAGGGTTTTCGTGCAAAGATAAAGTGAGCGGATATGAGCGATTTTTGCCTATGGACTACTCCGTGTGAAGCATTTTTGAAAGATTTGACCGAACCTTTTCTCCAAAGGTTTCCTACATATCCTGGGCTAAACAGGAATCAGGTCAATGTAGTTCGGGAAGTTTTGGTAGCTGGGACTACCATGGGACTGCGATGCTTGCTGTTACTGCTGTTGCTGTTGTCACCTGCTTTATTGACCGCCTTATTACAACCAAAGAAAAATTGAAACTGAACTAAATACTTATATGCATGTCAACTGCTAGTTACAAGATCCCTATCTATGATTCTTTTGCGACTTGATCATGGGTCTTAGCTGATTTTGCTTGGAGACTTCGATCCGAATCTTGATGATTGCGAGTTGTAGGTGCTTGTTTAACCTCTGGGATACTCAGGGAGACGTGACTAGCAGAGTTCTGGACCTTAATCAAATCTTGGAATGATCCGCCTTCCATTCTCTCCGGTATCTCGGGACATCTTCTTTTTGTCCTTTTCTTTTTTAGATTCTGAGTTGAGACTCATCTCGTGGGTCATTTCGATCCGTGTGGCTCGAGGTTAGACCTGCGGGAGAAAACAAACAAACGAGCGAAATTTTCTGCCCCAGTTTCACTAGGAAAATTTCGTGAATTATTCGCCAGAAAGTTCATAAAATTGATGAAGGAAGATAAAAATGCTCAGTTCAGGGTTGAAGCCCTAATACCGAATAGCTGGGGAGAAGTTCAGTTCCTAGAGTTGAAACTCTAATACTGACCAACTGGGAAA